>NW_012028694.1:766457-809637 GCF_000956235.1 Wasmannia auropunctata | reverse complement strand
ACACACACACACACACACACACACACACACACACACACACACACACACACACACACACACACACACACACACACACACACACAGCTATATATAATGTTATATATAACATTCATTTTTAAGAATATATATATCAGGTAAATTTTTAAAAAGTCACATTTTGGCTTAATAAATGTGTAATTAAGTAAAATAGTCTCGACTATCCATTTATCTTAAATTACGTCAACTAAAGAGCTAAGAATTAGTTTCTTACATATGTTCAGTTTTTAGATAGCTGTTTATTGTTTTGTACTAATGCAATAGATAAAATATACTTTTACGATATAATTAAAGATTTCAAACGTTTTAAAATAAATAACTAAATAATACTCTGTATTACCTAATACCACAATTACCACTAAAGATATAAGTAAAACCGATTCTTATTATTTTTTACATACATAAAATAAACGCTTTTATGATATAATTAAAAATTTCCAACTTTTGAAAATGGGTAACTATTTATATTACCAAATACCAATTAACATTAAGATATGACTCAAACTGATTCTTATTTTTTTTTACAAACATTTGAACTATCTTTATTTTAATAAAGTTGATAATATCGTATTATTATAATTAGTTATCTATGAATTTATGTTATATCTTGGAATACTAGCTAATAAATGTGGAAACAGTACAAATATCTACTAATTATCCATTGATTGTTTATTAATTATCTATTACAATGTACAAGATATGCGATGATAAAATTAATGTCTTAATTAACGATAAATTTCACGTGATAAACAATTTTGTCACATTTTGTACGATCATTCATTTTTCACGGAATTGTCGACGGATATAGAGACAGGAAGAATCGCAACGATTAGGTTAATTATCTCATGCTTGACGAAACACCGCGCAACGCGACACAATGTAACAGGCTAAATGTGCACGAATACACGCGCCCTATTTATGGCTAATTTTTACAAATCAGTAATTAAAGGATGTATTTATGTCAAAAAAGAATACACAGGAATCGCTGCAACTATATTTATGTTGTAAAATTGCATCTACGATATCAGTGATACCATTATATTCCCAGAATTTTTGATTATTAAGATATCTTTCTTTATCCTGATTTTAGCTTGATTATTTATTTATTTATTTATTTATTCTTAATGTATCTCATTAAAACAAAATGAAAAATTTATAATAAAAGAAAAACAGAAAACTTATTGCATAAAAATAATATATATGTAATTAAGCAATTCAAGTATTGATATTTATTATATTATTTTAACGATACCAAAAAATGTCTCCCTCTTTCTCTCTCAGCTCTCTCTCTATCAACAAAAATTTATGCATTTAAAAGCAAATTCATTCGAGATATAAATGTATAAAATAATGTACTAAACGCTGTCAAACTTTATTTAATTTTTTATTAACGCTGTCATCTTATCCCTCGCGTAGATCGTAAAAAGCAAACTTCTTTGTACGAGCTAAAAGCGAGAGAGAAGTGGAGTTTTCCAACGTGCTAGTTCGCGAGCTAGTTCGTTGATCGGAACAGTAGTGTTAGAAACTTTGTTAATTCCAAAACTTTGTAATTAATCCACTGACAGGCTATTGTTGAGATGTATTAGTGTGAAAAATATGCTAAAACATGATGGCGGATATTCTGATGATATGAATTGACAATCAAGATGGGTGCAGGTAATATATTTGCAAAACGGTAAAATGATAAATTTTGAGGTAATTATGCGGAAGCTAACGGCGAGCACCGCACACGGTTATACTCGGTTGCAAGTGTGTCTCGCGCAATTATTTGACAAATCTTACAGTATATGACCACATGACATACGCAGTCACGTTAATATACATTGTCTCATTCGCACACGGTCAGATATTTGTACACTCGACAAGCATCTGTCGAGTGAATACATTATTTGGAACTGTTGTAACGGTTAGGTAACGCAAACTCGGTATGGAGACGAGTCAAGTGGACAAATTACTTGCTGCAAGTTACCTGTCGCGTGCAAAACATCTGCCCACCTAAAATTAACGACGGGCCAAGTAGGGTTGTGAGCCAAACAAAATAGATAGGTCTTCATTTGCACGATGAATAGAAAAGTCTTCTATTTTCGGACACATATGAATTCTTCTACTACGTCATATCTCAAACGTCAGTACAATTCCATTCCGCTTTTGTAAATTCCTACCTTTCTTCATACAACAAGAAAAATTACTTATCATTTTTACTGACGATATTTCGTACTGCACGTACGAGTCAAAATAGTTTCAGTAATAGAAAAATTTAATAAGCAAAATTCAAATACTTAATATAAAATATTTTTTATAAATAATATTCTTTTTTAACGTTAAGGAAAAATTTCTCTATGAATCTTGGTCTAGTTTCGAAATAAAACAACAATAAATAAAATCTTGAAAATTTATAAGAGAAGCTATGCAAAAGATATGCGTAAACGTTTTCATTTTATTCTAAGTTGTGAAATGTTGTAACAACTATACGCTGTAGGAAGTCAGCTTACTTCAGAGATATTTCAAAGGACACGGCCGCGTGCAAAATTCACCAACGAATTTGAACATACTGTAACAGCTAGCTTTTTTTGTCATGAAATCAATCTGCAGTGTGCAGACCGATGGAGCGTGCACGTCAGCGAACCGAAACGGCGATCGATTCTCCGTTCAGACGAAATGTAAATCGTCAGGCAGTCCTGCCGAATAGAGGACACTTCGTGTTGGTTGAAAGTCTGGCACAATACTTCTCTCATGTTCCGTTATTCAACGATATACAATATGTTCGCCGTACGGCACAGATACTATGCGGCCGATTGACTTTCATGAACACGTCAATCACGGCGTGTGACTCATGTAACATCGTCGCGCGGGAACTCGCGCGAGATGCGACGGCAATAAAAATATCCGCGGAAAACTGTGGTTATCGTACTTAATTGTGCACCGTTCTGAGAAACTTGCAACGCCGACCACGCTAATCAATAGGCCGGGATATATTATCGGTGAGAGGTACAAGGAAAGATTTACATAACGCAGGCTATAAACACTTTGTACTTTGCGACAATTTATCCGCTTATCCTCAAACGATCTCTGCAAAGACGTAATTTGGAAAAACCAACGCTTTATACTTCGCGGAAATACGTATGTATAAACCGCTATAAAAACATCCGGTTATTTTAATTATTATATTCTTGCAACAAAAGTTAAATTTATTCTATTAATAAATGTGTATTAATATTGATGCTATAGTTACATATTATTGGACTTGTTTTCTGCAAAATTGAAAATAACAAATGAATACGTAAAATTAAATCAGTATAATAAATATGTAATTACAATTATAATAAAATATTTTAATAAATTACTTTCATTCTCTCCATATCCGATAGATATTTATTGTAATATTAGAATAGAATTAATCGTGTTGAAACTACGATATTTAATATAATTTATCAGTTTAAAATTAATATCGCAAATAGAAATTATCTAATAATCATACTATATCATATAATTCAAACATATATATTTACATATTATATATTAATTTATCATTATAATTATTTAATGCATAATTGTAACGTGATAAATAATAAACTTATTCAACGCTTTTTCTTTAATACTATTTATTCAATATTATTTTTATTTCAATTACTTTCAATACTCATTAAGTATCATTTCGAATATTTACCAAACTTTTTATATGTTTTTATAGAATGGCTATATATATATTGTAAACAAGAACAACGATGGTCAATAATCGCTTCGTAAGTAACACAAATTGTCATTTAAATGCTTTGCAGATTAAATCGGTTAACTCTAAACTTACGTGTTTCGCGAGAAACTTGCTAATTTATGTTGTAATGTTACACGTGACGAGCGTCTAAAGTTTAATCATTGGCAAACTTTAATCATTGTGATGCTTTAACAGGAATATGCACAAAATATATTCACATTAAAATCTTAAATTTTTATTTCTTTCTGTCAAGTTTATACATTATAGCTTTTCTATTCACGATTGTAAAAAATTATCTAACTTAAATGAAAAAAAAAAGAAAGAAAATAAAATGATTAGAACAAAAATAGTATATTAATAAAAAGGAAAGAAATGAAAAAACATTTCAACTAAAGACATACTAAAGAAAAAGAGATTTGGAAGGTCTAGAATATATAATTCCACTATTGAATACATTAATATAAAATATGAATAATGCTTAATAGACACAATATGTAATTGTATTTATATAGGTCACATAATAATCTAACTATTTAAATTTATTTATAAAAAAAAAGAAATTAACATTTATATTACTTCAAAGTATTAAAGCCTGTATAAGACTTGTAATCTCCACTTTGTGAGTACAATAGTCCATTCAAAAGGATTTTATAGATACGAGCTTACTTTAAATTGCATATTAAATTTACTTAACAAACACATTTCTAACATTAAATAAAATAAATGATTAATAGCCTTAGAAACTTTAAAAACCGAACTTATATATCGGTAACAATTTGACATAATGTTTTTATACCACAAATATAGGAAAAATTATTAAAAATTACAATAATGAGAAAAACCTACAATATCTTATAACGATTTATTATTTTCTTGTAAATAAAAAAATAGAAAAATAAATTTACATATGTTTACACATGGAAAATTTTTTTTTCCTGGAAATCAAATTAATTCGAGTCTATCTTCTTAAAAACACGGAATGTTTAAATACGACTATCAAATTAACATAATGAAAACATCTTCAGAAATATATATGTTTTGAAGAAGAAATATATACAAAATTTTGAATAATTTCAGATCACGTGAGAAAGGTCAAATAGGCAATCTAAATTTCGCAAGGTGTTTTCTCCATTATATTAAAAGATAAATTATCTCAATTAAAAAAAAAGAAAGCTACGTTTTCAAGAGAAAGAAGTTATGACGCTTGCATTGCAACTGTTGAAATTCCAATACGACCGTAAAAAAGTAAATTGATAGATAGCATTATGGTTATGTCTTCTTATATCGACGTAATCGTTGCTACTGACAGAAACATATCACACTCACAATTTCATTCTGCTTCCTTTATACGCGCCCTGTACATTCCTTTTTACATTCGCAAAGATAGCGCGTAAGGAGAGAGCGGCCATTACATACGCTCCATTTTTATCAATTCAAGCGATTTACCACTAAAAGAACTGTAATGCGGAAAAATGCCCTGAACGAAATTTTCAACGATTTCAACTGGGCAAGCCGCCACTGAAATGCAACGATTGAGAACGATCGTCCTTTTCTTTCTTTTTTTTATTATAAGATTAAAGGACTTGCCGGATTTTTCCGCGGCAAAATCTCAATCAGAGAATTGCGACAACAATCGATTTAACACCAATATCTATACATCGTGTCGATTATTCGATCATGGATTACCAAGTTTGGCGGTAGTCTAATATAGTCAACTCTAGTCAAGTTGAGTTTATATTCCATGTAGAAGTGCGGAGAAACTTGGTTTGCAAACCGGTTACTAATGCTAAATTTACTTCGCAAATTGTGCAAACTCGTTACTGAAACAGTCCACCAATCCCATTTGTTTGGATTTTAGAAGATTCGTAATTAAGCTAATATACATACACATATATGTATATAGATATATAAATAATCAAATAATCAATCAGTCAATTGACCATTCAATTTAGTCATCTTTTTTTTAGTAAAATTATATGTATATCCATATAATAAATAGTACTTGTAGTATAAAAAAATTAAAATGCTAAAAGATAAATAGTGCTCTTCGTGTGAATAATAAATTAGAAAAAGACATGATTAACGTCGTGCTATCAATTGAAAAAAAGGTTTAAGATCTATTATAAATTAGAAACAAATATAATGACGTAAAAACAAGTGGTATACAGAAATAATGCGTAATATCATTCATTAAAATACGATATTTGACTTAGTATCAGTTTCGTTTGGTCTTTCACTCTTAATGATAGCGTTTTTCTGTTTAACAGTTACAAACATGTCAGTTTATTGATTTATTAAATATTAAGAGCATTATTCGTTGACATGCATCTTCATAATTTATTTCATTCTGTTATCTAATTCCGCGGATAAATTAATCAAATATTCTTGATCATTATCTGGTACAAACTGTCAAATACATGCTTATATCAAATAAAGCAATGTGCTTTAAGTCAAAAATCTTATATCTAGGAAAGTTTTCACTTGACTCTAGAAACGTAATTTTCCATTAATAATTTTTACATTTCCACAGTGGAATGTAATAATAAATTTAATATTTTGTAAATATCAATTTATAATTAAATTTTTTACTAATTTTATTTTTATGAAAAATTGTGCATTATTATTGATAAAAAAAATCCTTATATCAATAAAAACAACAATATTTTCCTGCACAAATCATTTTATACACGAAATCTTTTGTGGAATATATGTACATCATAGTTTCTAGATATTGCGATTAACTGGAAGCAAAAATTATGTTACGGTATGGTAATTTATGATATGCAGTAGTTCAAGTATGTGGCAATTTATGAAAATATGGCACATGAAAAATTGTTTAGATACACAAGATTAACATTTATCTAACACTGACTTGACTTACAAGACTTGTACTATAACCGATAACGGTTTTAAAGCAGGCACATGTTATTTTGAGATATAACGACTAATGATATCGGTAATGTGAACGCGATATGACATGATCGAAGGAACATCAGATGCGTACTGGACAGTGTAGCTTTCTGACGTTACATCGAGTATGTCTGATAGTCGCACTTGAAACCGCAATCGTTCACGAGGTAAAGTGCCAATACATCGAGTACGGAACATTTATTGCATTATTTCGATAACTGTTAGGACTTCTAGAAGTCACTTCACGAATAGTGAAGCACATGTGATAAAGTGTTCGATGTTTGAATTCGAAAAACAAGAATGAGCATAATGCATCGTTCTCTTTTAAATCGGATTAATTTAAGGGCAATTTACAAATCCTTCAACTAAAAGATTTAATGCAAAACACGTCGAAATAACTTTTCATGAAAACGTAAAAAAAACTAAAAAATTTAATGTTTTAATCTTAAAATTTTTTCTGAAAAAAAAAAAAAAAACAATTAAATGTTGCATTGAATTTTTTAAATTACAGTACAGTAAATTATAGACACTCTCATTTATTTTAGAATAATTAGTAAAATTATTATTACTAATCATTATATATGTCTCAAAAAGAACCGATATTAGAAAGCTTCCAATCAATATGTTTCTAGTAATTCTAGTCAAATATCTTGGATATTTAAGAATTAAATGCCTATGCAAGAATTGAATGATGCTTCGGAAAGACGGCGCCAAGACTCGTTATCAATCACGCGATTATCGGAAGAATCGCAACGTGAGAGTAAAATCGTAAAACCACACCTGTCATACCACTATTACATATCATGTGCGAGTGAGTCACGTTTCGAGTCATTTTGCAATTTTACGTATAATGAAATGGCATCTTCGCAACTGCGGCAGACATTTGCATATTCCGTGTGATAAACGCAGTCGAGAGTCATTTTAAATTGTTAATGAACGATTATCATTGTTGTATGCGACTTCCATCACTCACGGGTTATTTTTAACTTCTATACCATTATTATTTGTTGTAGTTTCAATATTAACATGCGCAATGTTTCTTTCTACAACAAACTATACTTCCGGGTGCCATTTTTTTACAAATTACACAAAAAATCTGATATATTATAAGATTAGATCGTAAGGAAAAATGTACACAATTAACTAAATTTGTCACATTGTTAACCGTAATTTAACCGCAACAAAGTATAATATATACGTTTCATTATAAACACAAATTAAATGATAGTATCAAATAAAAATACTAATTTAAAACGAGAACATTATGATACTTATTGCCACGAATTTGCAGCTATAAACCTATTGATTTTTAACTATATTAAAAATATTAATTAATAATTAAATATTTCATTTTATGCAATTTCACAAAGATAATGCGCGTATTAATAGGCATCTGATAAAAATGATGATAACATAAAGATTACATTTCACGTGATTACTCACGTAAGTACACGTTTATCGGTAATATCAATGATCACGTTTTGCTAATGTATCACGTGAAAATGTTCTTTCTAAACACTAATTGTACATATATATTTTATCATAGTTACAGATATTGCATAGTTGATGAATCGAATGAGACGCACATTATTTTGCGTCTAACTTTTTAGATATCAAATTGATTTCTCTTGAATAAAGCAAAAAAATCAAATTTTTATTTTTATCTGATAACAAGTTAATAAAGAGTCGACAGTAATATTATTATATGCAACAAAATTTAAATTATTTTTATCAAATTTCCATTGTGTATATATGTACATATTTTTTATTATTTAACTTAGATCAATAATCCGCCAATTAAATCTTATTTTTTTATCAGCTTGCAGCAACAATCAATTAAATAGCAAAATAGATTTTGTTTTATGATGAGAATGTGCACGTAATGATCAGCAGCCCATTTTCGTGAATTTAATTTAATGGATCACTCAAGGATGTATTGTAAAATATATATTGCAAATGTTGTAATTTGCCGTATAATATTTTTCATAAATATTATTTTTCTGTGAAAAAGAAAAATAATCTTTATGATGTGATACTTTATAGATATCAGATATTTCCCGGATCAAACTGTGATGCATATTTATTGTAAAAAATTGCTTTGCGGTAACATAATAAATTATATTCTCAATAAATGGCAATCAATATCATTATCACGATTCCATGAATTTAAAAGGAAACAGAGAAAAGAAAAAAATGAGAATAATGGTATATCTTGTGACACGAGATTTGGTGCCGTGATGAACACGTGCCGATTCGTTTGTTTGTATGCAATGGGTTTAAGTAGCAGAAAGCCGAAAGAATAGCATGATAACACGAGCACGTGATGAGGCGCCATATCATGTTTGTAAACGGCTTTTAACGCGTTCACTTTGTGCTGTTGGCTAAAAAATGATAAACTAGGATAATTTCATCAAATAGTTTCATTTTATTAGCACGTGCATTTTCACACCAGCGCATCTCACACTGCGGCTCCTCTCTCAATCAGATTAAAACGTGCACTTTACTTAGACTTTATAGTCTAGCATCTTATAATCTTCTAATTTCGGTTTGTTAAATTTTATTAAAAAATGTAAAACTGAAAATTTAATAATAATAAGTCTAATAACAACTGTTCTTAAAGAAATTTATATTATTCTATTATAAATTGAATTAAAATTAGAATAAAATTATACAGACTGTATAAAATAACACACACACACACGCATTATTAAATTTATATAAAAGTGAAATAATTTAGATTCTAACACATTTAAAAACAAATCACATATTATTATATATATAATAAGGATTAAATTATAAGTATAAATCTTTATCGACTAGATTATTGTGAGCAAATGCAAATCGCGATCATAAATAATAACACCTACGATGAAAGTGTGTTGATTCTCTAAACTCTGATAAACTCCGATTATTCTGCAATAGCAGCTGAGGACGGTTTCAGAGTATGCACGCAAATATGGCGATAAATCTGAAGGTAACGGAAATGAGAATATATGTACGCGGAAGCACAGCATGATTTAAATCCGCTCGAGCCAGTGCAAGTGAATTAGGCTAATGGTGCGAGCGTGTTTTGTACTCTGCGCTATAATAAACTCAATAAAATCAATAAAATCTGAAGTAGCAGCGAAGCGGATTTTTCTCAGGCGGGAAAGAACGAGAGTAATGTACGCGTGAAAAATTGCTCGTTGCGCAGACTTAGCAAACATTGCGTTAAAACGTGACGCTACTACAGATGTACTCACTACCAACACGGTGTGAGAAAAAATTCTTGGCACGCTTCGTGCTGCAGCTAATGTACGCTGCAACGGTAACTGGATATTCGGCTGCAAAGAATTCGCTTCGTACTCGGCTCACGGATCCGGAACAACCATGTAATCTGGATGTACAATCGGCACAAGCAATTATCACTCCATTCATCCTAGCTCCCGAATATTTATTTTTTCAGCAATTAGAATGAACACAAATTTACAAAAGTTTTATAGTCGCTCAATAAATATTCTGCCTCGGTACTCATTACCATTTCTCTCTCCTTTTCTTTACACATACATGCCAACGAGCGCACGCGTGTGACCATTTTACTATTTAATAATCTCATCTCATATGTTTATTATAACATATCATATGCATCTCGCATTTATACATTTGAGTTTTTCTTCCAAGATATTCACGCAACATTGAATATATTGTTGTATTGAATGTATCACATATGGAAAATTGTAAAGTCTAGTGGAATTTTCATAAATCATTCAAAATTTTGAATTAAATTATAATTAGCACTTTTTTTTAATTAACCTATTTTTAATTAACCTATAATAAATAATTATCACCTATTGTGTGTAGTTATATTACATAGGATTATATATCACATATATGTGATATATACTAATAGAAATTAGCAATTGCCCTGTTAAACGATCTTTGATATTTCCTCGTGTGTTTACTCTCTCTACGAAATCCTTCCTCTCCGAGCTAACGAAATATCGTTTGTTTAATAAATTAGGGCAGTCCTACAACTCTAGCAACAAGTCGCGTATTTGTCATAGGTGTCTGAAAACTTAAACGCTTTCGTGTAAAGTGATAACAAATAGATGGAATTTGCAAACCAACCGAGTGTTTACCGAGTATTTCTTGCGGTACCGTACAACCGGTTTTGCAGCAGTCGTAACACATTTGCTCATAGATATCTACGCTATGATTTACGTCCCGATGTTGGCGGTGACAATTCAGACAAACGGCACATCTAATGGATGAACGAATGCTATTTTGTGATAATAACGTGTTGACGTTGTATAACACATCACTTTACACCAAACAAAACATATGAATTAACGTATGGATTAATGTGACGAGATCATGCAGAGAGCAATAATTCGTGTCTGTTAAGAAAACATGAAATATGTCTTACATTATAGCTTGTTTCTTAAAAACTTAATCTATGCAATATACATGCGTTGAATTGCTATATTAAAACGTATTACGTCATGATTTATTACCGGAGTTTTCTTCAATCAAGCGGGCGTTTGATTTTGCTGATACTAGCTTAAAATGTGTCTGGTCTGTAGTAACAGTGCAAATTAAAAGTTATCTTGTGTGACAAGTCAATGGAAAATTTTTGGAATTTGATATCATTTACTGTAGTCACAGTTGTTTAAATCTTAAACTCGATCTTGATCATACATAAAAATGTCATATATATTACTGTAACTAATTCTTGAGTGTAGCAATAAATTTTAACGACGAGTCGATTATCCTATCTAATATAACAATGGGGATCAAAGTTGATAGATATAAAAATAAATATTTAGAGAGATAAAGAGCTTTATCGAGATAATGACTAAAAAACGAAATAAAATGGAACATAAACATATCTGAAACGGAAAATATTCATACTTGAAAGTTAATTTTGCCTTGCTTTTAACAGTATTCCTTTCTTCATTTTTATCAATATTTTTCAGTCAATCGCATATTACGAAAGTGTCTTTTTGTTTTTCTTTCATTTCTTTTTCTCATCAAAATATTTCTAATAATCACTTGTTCTATTAGATAACGCGAGACAGTTATTAAAATCGTCTGTTTTTCTTGAGCCTATCGTAAATGACATGGTTATAGGATATGTAAAGAAGTGGAAAAGTTTAATTTTATCACCAAAATATTGATAATAACTAAAAATTCGTATCTTTGCATTCGATTTAATTTATAGCATTTGATTATTATATTTTTTTATTTTAATGAGAAAATTATGTTATAAAATCCAATAGTATAAAATCAGTAAGTATATGTGTATAATATTATTCGACGTCAGTGCATCGTTGACGTATCCGCTATTATAAAGAAAAAATAGTATCTTTTACTGGTGCCAATACGCACCCTAGCGAGTTTTAACGACTGTTTCATTAATGGAATATTAATGATATGAGGCTGTTATGACAACTTTATTTTTTTTTCGTTATTTGTGTCAACGATGTCAAAACGAGCTCTCAGTCTGAGTTACAAAATAATTGCGACACCGGAAGTTATCCCACTTAGTTTCGTCATTATAACATATCATCATTAACGTAGATAAAGTCAAATACATAGTTATAAACTCATCAATTTATTTTCAACACTGTAGAAAGAGTGATTTATCGGCATTAATGTCGATTTATGCATTTTAAAGCGATAAATTTTGAAATCTTATAAGAATTATTGAAAATTAAATTTTACGTGTAAACATATGTAGATAAATTGACATTAATTTAGTAATATAGAAATATAGAAATATATTTCAAAAATTAGATAATATTTAGTAATATTTAGATAATATTTAGTAGAGATTGATCGAGTTATACATGTTTTAAATATATTATATATTTTTTATAGAAAATTGAATAAATTTCCTCTTGATGTCATAAATATTGTTAGACATCGTGAACAAAAAAATATATATATATATACAATCAAAATAAAACATTTCTTTAAACAAGATATCATTACTTGAAATATCCGAATTCCCCTGATCTATGATCCATGATCCAAAGAAATAAAATAATGGTATTTCCCCAGAACTCTCGTTTCGCTTGAATTGACGGCAACCTCATCGGGCGCATGGTTTACAGAACATTTAGCTGCGATTTTTACACTTGACTAGCTTGCAGTTCTTCTTTTGTACACACGTGCATTCATACATTGGCGTCATGCGACACGAGCATTTTACTGATTTCTTGCTGTATACTCTAAAATGCGCCCCGTCACTTTTATCGACGATAACGAATGTCAGGAATGATTTTCGATTCTATAAGAAAAACGGGAAAACGGGATGAATACGATAAACTATAAAGCTGAAAAGAGACGACGTAAGAAAGGAGATCGGACACGAAATGAAAATAGACGTCGTGCAAAAATAGCAAAAGCCGAGTTTACCAGGAACGCGAGCGAGCGTGAAAGGAACTGTCACATTCCCGGAGAAAGCCGGCGAGGGAAAACGAGCTAAAAGCGAAACGGAAAATAGAACCAGAACGAAAGGGAGTGGACGACGAACGACAGAGACAGAGAGAGAGAGAGAGAGAGAGAGAGAGAGAGAGAGAGAGAGAGAGAGAGAGAGGAGGAAGGTTCGCGAACCCATTGTTTCCAAGTGCGATACAATGGATTCTCGGTCGTGTTAGCTCCATGAAGGCTGGCACCTCATTGGCCACTCACGTTAACGCGTACACCATCCGGCCGAGTCCTCGTTGTCGTTTTGCACACCAAACGCATATCGCGTAAATGTGCATTGTGTACTCAGCATTGTTCCATGCTGAGCAAACCATAGTATTGCACGGGATAAGGAACGAACTTGAATGGTGGAAAATGGAAAGTCGTCCACGAGCTCACGAAGGAGTTACTGCAAAGGAGTGCCGAGCACAATTCGGCTGCTTTCCCGTCTCAATTTTGCGAATCTTTGCAGTAGCTTGGCTTGTAAACGAAGGAAGAGCATTGTTTGCCCTCAAGTCAGAGACGGCGGTTCCATAAAGCTTAATTGCGGCTTCCACTCCTACGAATTTATGTAGCACATCCGTTTATGCCACAACAGAGTAGCAAGAAGTTCTTGATTTTTTAAGCGCAATAAACTTTCTGCCACTGATAATAATTAAATTGTTAACATCAGTAATATAGATTTCACGACTAATTAAATTTTTTTGTAGTCAAAAGTATTTGGTCATTCTAATAGCGTAGTGTTAATAAACCCAAGGTTTCAGAAGTGATTAGATAGCATGATGTATTCATAAATCTGTAATTGCGTAACTGTTAAACGTTTAAAGGAAATCATAGCACCAACGATTACAAAGTTCCTATGCATCATCTTTGCTTAGACTTTTTGTAAACAGCTTTATCAAAGCTTTATCGGGGAACTACAGGGATAGGATATAATATAAGAGTAAATATATTCGTAGTGAATGAATAAAAGCCACTATTATATATTTCATTTCTTAATGACAGTCTGCTATGTAGATTACAGCACATGTCAAAATTTAAGTACTTCATGGAAAGTGCCTACTATAAACGTATTCTTTGGGAGAGAACTTTTTATGCAAAGAAATTCCCAAATTACCCGTTCGTCATGCACAAACTACGGAATTTTATGACTCCGTAACAAACGCGTTGAATCGAGATAATAAAAAGTTTGGGATACTAAAATAACTGGACTTGCAAATGATTACCCTAAAATTTTTTATGATATAGTGGAAATTGTCTCACTTTTCTTGGAAATTTTAATAAATTTAACTATGTTAGAATGACAAGTTATTTGTGGATTTCTTTTTTATAAAAAATGTTTAAATGGTTTAAAAATATTTAACTTCTCTCTTTATAATATAATATAAATTATAACAAACCTAAAAATATCTATTTATTATTATTTTTAATATATACACGTGTATATGACGTTTTGTTAATTCAAAATTTAACCGCGTAAACGCAATATCACGGTATTTGCCAACATTTAAAAATTCAGGACATCAATTTTATTGGTTTGTTTATCAAAAATAAACAATAAAAATATATAAATAAATCTTACTCGGCGCAACGGAACAATTAATTTATATTGCACTGATAACAAGGTTTATCGAAAAGTTTTAATCATTTATATAAAAATTTATCATATACCTAAGCAAGTCCGAAATACTCTTGTATATAATAGCCATACTTTTACATAAAAATGTTATATTTATTATAAATGTTTATTTTATTAAAATAAATTGAGAACAATGTTGTAATAGCATTTTTGCAAAATTACAAGCACAAATGTGGATCTCTTTCTCTCAGAGGGATGAATACCTCTGTGCATAAATGTTGCGAGAATTGACGTAAGCACCATTAAAATTCGTATAAAGCATTCTTACAGCCTGTTGCATAAATTTATTCTAACAATAGATCACTTATAAACAATTATTCTGTCTATAGAAGATCAGCTGCCTTCTTCTTTCGCGTGAGGTGAACGGGATATAAATTCAATGAAAAGAGCTTATAAATACAGGAGCGCCGGCACGACGCCGATAAACAATAGCGGTAGAAGATAAGAAGCTACCGTGTTCTTCCGGGCTCCCTCCTTTCGTTAGCATTATCCCCACTATATCGTCATTCCTTCGTCTATCTCTTTTCCACATAGGATTACGTCTTTCTCTCTCTCTTTCTTTCGAGGTTGTTAGCATAATAACGTCAAGTGCTTCACCACGTTGGTAGTCAATACGTACTGTCGCTCCGATCGCGCCGCATTGATCGTATTGAGTCATATTAGCGTTTCTCGAGAACTTGCATAACGAGACCCATGCGAGCGCGTATGCATACACGCAAACGCGATATAAACGTACGTTATCGGCGAGTTTCCGTTTATTATCCTTGTCGGAACTTATCACGCTTATCATCTTCTATCTGAATACAAATCTCTTCGTGGCGGTGAATTCCAACGGGCAGCGATCAGGCACCAAGATCAAGCAAGAATCGCGTTAGAGGTAGCATTCAAGCGCGTCGAGCTGACACTTCCGATAGAAACAATCGTTGTGGCACTTGACAACTTGAGCGTCTCTCGAAAACCACTTGCCTCGCGTAATCGAGAGCTTCGAGAGTATCGAGTGTCACACTCCTAACACGAATCGTTGTTGAACTCGGCATCCTCAATACGCAGACGAACCTCAATCACAGAAGGAGTTCCGAAGCAACCCTGGATACAGGATGACGACCCATATCACATCGATGGTGGTGGACTATCTGGTGTTCATCGGATTCATCGTGATTTCCTTCCTAATACCGCTATGGGGGAATTTCAAAACGAAGAAAAAGGAGACAAAGGCAAATTATGTGTTTGCCACCGGTACCGTGTCGATGGGCGCAATGATGTTATCAATCGCACGTGGGACTCTCGGTGTCAGGTCCTTCCTGGGTTATCCTTCGGAGCTGTATTATCGAGGTAGTGCCATGTGGGAGACTCTGTACGGGATGCTCTTGGCATATCCCATCGTCTGTTTCGTCTTCGTACCTGTTTACTACAGCCTCGGTATTACATCAGTCTACCAATATTTGGACATGAGGTAATTTTACAATTCTTTTTTCTTTGGCGCAAAATAATTACCACGTGATATTATTCTTCCAATTTTATGTAAAAAACATCCTCTCTATTGATGTTCACGCGTGAATTGTTTTTAACATTACATTAAATAATATATGAAGATAAATGGACTAAATTAATACGTATTGAATATACGAAAATATAACGTTATAATATAATGTTGAATTTTATTGATAATAAAATAATATTGAGCTCAAAATACCCTATAGCTAAAAATCTACAAATAGAAATTTTATGAGCATATGCTTATTCAAGAATCTTAATTATATAATATTCATTTTGAAAAATGCATTGCCTAGCTGGCTGGCTGGCTGCTACTTGCAATGCACCTGATAATGCGTATTTTTCCTTTAATATTTCGAGTATCTACTGTGTATTTCACATAAGACTATGAAAACGTTATGCAACAAATATGAATATTATTTTCTGTTGTATTTTAAAGAACGCGAAAAAAAAATTGTTTAGGTACTTGCTCAGTGCCAAAAAGGCCTCTTCTTTTTAGTTGAACTTTTAGTTAAACTAATTAAACTTATGTCCCGTACATCTTTTTTTCTTTTTTCCTCCAACATGGAGAGAAAAAGAAGAAAGATGAATCGTGCAAGAAGTTCAGCTGAATTTGACGTGCTGAACAGGCCTGTTCTTTGTCACTACACTAGACTAAACTAAAACTTTTTATCTCACTTTCATAAATTTTCAAGTAATACATGTATCTATTTCATTTTAAATACAATAAATGTACATTAATTCAACTATAAAGAACAGACCTAACGTCTCATGCGTCTATTGGCAATATTCCGTAAGCAGTTACATAATGTAATATTCAACTTTATAAGATTTTTGCTAAAAATATAAAAGTAGAAACGAGATTGCGTTTGTATAAAACTGTTCTTTGTTGCTCAAAGAATGAAAATCTGAAGCGAAATAATTAAACTCACACAAAATAAAAAATTTTTAACATTTAATTCGAAATGAGAAAAATTATTGAAATTTAAAATGTTCTATTAATTATTTTAATTGTTTTAGTAACATGTGACATGTACAGAAACAATTTTTTCCAGAAATTCTATTATTTTAACCTATCTGTCAATACATAGATATATCTATACACACCTGGGTATTGATAGAAAGGTTAAAATAATAGAATTTCTGGAAAAAAATTGTTTCTATACATGTCAAGTGTTACTAAAATAATTAATGAAACATTTTAAACTAAAATAATTTTTGCTCCGACGTAAAGAACGCTATATATAACAATTGCGATCGATTAATAAAGATAATTCACCACGTCGGAATTTTTCAGCTCTCTTAATTATGTAAATTCCCCAGGTTCAAGTCAAAACTAGTCAGATGTTTGGCGAGTTTCTCTTACGTTATACGGAGTCTCCTGAATTTGGCGGTCACAGTATTCACGCCTTGCGTCGCGTTGAAAGCGGTAATAGGTCTTCCGTACTGGGCTAGTATCGTGGGAATAACGACTATTTCCGTGGCTTTCACGATCATAGTAAGAACACGTGTATTGTGCTATACACTTCTATGTTTCAAATATCAATGTGTTCACTGAACAAAATTTCCAAATTTTCACAAATGCAATCCTCTCTCTCTCTCCCTCTCTCATTTTCATTGCTCAATATTTTGTTTAAAAATTAAAGTTGAATAATCAGCATTGAGATTTCATTCAAAGAGCATAGATTGAAATCATAACATATGCAAAATACAGCGCAATGCAATATACATATCTATATGAAAATGTCTTTTATATTTATTCGTGAAAACGCGATAATAAATATAAACTACAGCTTTTGTTGCATATGTAATGACATATTAAATGCCATTGCATTCTATAATTGACATTTATTCAAAATTTAAATTATATCCATTTCAATCTCTACGAAAAAGTAAATTATTCGTAACGGTTTTCGTAAAAGCAATTTTCGAAAAGTTCAATATTTCGGATTTAAATGAAGAGTAAAATTACGACATAATTTTGATAAACGTGAACTTTCCGTGCAAATTACATTCTAACGGCAAATTACTTATATTTGTCCTATAGGAAATTGGAGCAATCAAGCGCGCAATATAAATAGAACGCATTGAAGGACGAATAATAACAGCAACGTTATTATAAAAAAATAATGAAAAAAAAAATGAAAATATAACTTTTAATATTAATCTCTGAAATAATGGTACATCAATGTGACGCGAAATATACTACATATTACGTTTTTATATGAAGATTGTTTAATGATTAAAATTTTTAAAAACTGAATCACAATTTGATCATTTAATATTTCATTACTAGTCACTTAATAACAATAAATGTTATTTCACAAATAATTAATATTTATTCGTGTATGTTCGCTTTTTAGGGAGGTTTAAAAGCCGCTATTCTATCGGATGTTATACAAGGCCTGGCAATGATTGGTGTATCTGTGGTAATCATTATACAGGGAACTATCAATGTTGGCGGACCAGCTAACGTCCTCAATGTAACTTACGAACGCGGACGATTGGATTTTTTCAAGTATGTTGCGAATTAACACATTGAATTGAATGCATATAATTTTTATTTTGATATAAATTCACGCTTGAAATGAATCATGTACGGAATTTCTATTACGTAATTTCGCATTTCGTCTCTGAACTTTAGAATTATTAATCTCGGCGAAAATATACAATTTCAACTAACTCAGTAAATTGAATAATATTAAAATGCAATTTTATATTAAAATTCTTCGCTACGCATTTCACAATTTAAAATTATTAAATTCCGCAGCGGCGCAAAATTATTTCGCGGGCTATGCATTTTCTGCATCTTTGAAATTTTGGGGAGACAATAAAATATTTATTCTTTTTTTCTTAAATTGCAAAAGAATTTAAATAATAGAGTACTTTTTTTTAAAGACGTTAATATTATTATAAAACTTTATAAGCATATGTTACGATAAAATCACGATACTTATTCAGTAACTTATCTTATTTTCAGTTTTGATATGGATCCGACTCTTCGAGTAACGACAGTGTCGGCGACAGTAGGGCAGCTTTTCATGAGTTTATCTATTTTCGGATGTCAGCAAAATTTTGTTCAGAGATATTGCAGTATGTCCAGTCACAGAAAGGTTGTCAAGTAAGTAAACTTTTTATCTCGGTATGAAACGTTGAACAAATTCCCTATCCATGCTCTTAGCATATAACGGTAGACTACAAGACTTGCATGACACATTATGCACAACTCATCGAACGATTTGAAGGATAATGTAATTTATGCTAAATGTTCCTCGAAATATCATTTTAAACATTCAAGACATAAATGGAAATCGAGTACAAACACATACACGTAATGCATAAAATAGTTTGAATCAAACGAAAAAAAATGAATGAATTTTTTTGAAAATAAAATTGTATTTTAAATAATAAATACTAAATAATACAATTTCGTTATTTAATAACAATGAGAACGCACGTTAGAAATTATGATAGAAAATTAAATTAATAAATAGACAAGATTTCTCTTAAGACGCTAAAATAAATATTTCGTTCTATTGTAAAACATTGTAAAATATATTACATGCTTATTATTATAAATAGTATTACCATTAGTGATTATATGCATATTAGCGATCGTATGCCGACTTTTGTATGATAATAACAATTAAATTTTGTTATTAAAATTAATTTAATGGTAAAAAATATTATATGTTAATATATTAGATTCAAATGTAATATTTGATATTTTGCTAACTAGGCATTTCTTGATATGTTTAAAAACTGATATGATAAAAAAACTTTACAAGTGTATCGGTACAATTTTATAATATTTTGTAAAATGTTTCTTTTCTTGTAATTCGTAATAATATATTATTTAACAAATTGTAAAAAATACGGATTATAGAAATCTTTCACAAAATTTAAACGACGTTACACATATAATAATTTATAATATACATAGTATTTGTGATATTTATAATATCATATTCATATATTTATACTTTATATTTGCTTTAAGATTATTCTTCTTTTATACTTCTGTTTTCTTCTCGTATTATTTTAATCTGTAAATTGAAACTCTTTACATTAAGATAAGAGTTATTTGCATTTGACTTAATGTGAATCATAAGTCAGTTGCGCACGTTAATGAATCATTAAACAAACTCAAGTGACTGCAGCGAAAAACTTGAACAAGTCATGAGTAAATGCCTATACATATTAGATGTAACTAAAATACAAGCAAATAGCAAAGAAAAAATTTTGTTTTCAAAAAAAATGAAAGATAGATGTATCAGATTCAGACATTATCAGTCCAATGTTTCCTGACTTTTGTTCGAAGTTTCAATGTAATTTTGTAGCTTCCGTTAATGTTAATTGCTTGCTTGGTCAGAAATGGAATATAATTTCGAAACTTTGATAAAATGATTAACTGAATATTTGCAAGTTTTATTGATTTAATAAAGACTGAACTGTTTAAGCAAGAACCATATCAAGAAGAGAAGAATTTCAATTTTTTTGTAAAAAATTTTAAGGCATGCAAAATATCATATCATGATATACGAGCACATTCTTCACCGTAAAATTAAATTCAGGAATTTTCGTTCACGTGTGTAATATTTAGCCTTAGAAAAACGTGTTTCTTTTTACCTACCAACTTTATTTATAATCTTATATTATTTAAGACTTATTAATAGCGTATAAATGCAGCTGTTTGCACAATTGAACCAAACGCTTGCACGCTCGCAGAATTGTAATCGTGACGAAACATTGAAACGCATGTACAGTAGTCAATGTAAAAACATTTTTCTAGTCCAATATCTGATGGCACTCGAACGTGTATAAAACGTGTTGTGGCCTACAGCCACAAACTTGCCGCGATACCACTGCACTTAAATTGAAACATTACATGAAACAAATGTATTACGTTGGTCCGTAAAATTTTATCACTCGCAAATGTGTCGTTAGAGGAATCTACCCAGATATTTTCGTGACAAAAATAAAGTTTTATATTTGATCCAGCGATATTCTTATAAAATTCTCGATATCTCAATAAAAATTTATCATTAGAGATTAAATAAAATTTTATCGTTACTAAAACTTTTCTTTTACAATTCTATACATATGTTCGAAATATTATTTGAATTTGGAATATTTATATACTGTTAGCAAAACTGTTTTTGAATGTTATTTTTTAAATATTCACTGCATATGACAATAGGTTAAAAATTAAGAGTTTAATAAAATTGTTTATAAAAGATGGTTTTTATATAATTTTATATAATCGTCGTACAAAATAATATAATTATTTATATATCATAGCGTTATGATTCTTATAGGTATTAAATGTGATTAGTACGTCTCGGAAGCTGTAAAATGAATTTCTCAGCGTGTGACTATAAGTTAATAGATTTTACATCGATAATTTCCCGTGATCGTATCAGCGGTAGAAAGTTTTTGGGAAGTGGCACGATTGGACCGATTTAGGAAATTGTGCCCACAGTTATAACTATTACCACATAATCAATGAGAGCCCCGCAGGGAGTCGAATGGCGCCGCGCCAAACTTTCAGTACAGAGATTCTCGTTATTCAATAAGAGGTCTATAATATCGATGCAACAGACGTCGACGTAGATTAGATAGAATAAAGTCTTCTCTATGTATACATTTATTAAAATAACTGAGTAAATATCTCTCGCCGAGAGTGAGAAAGCAAAACTATTCAGAATAATGAAGAATTAAAACCGCTTAAAACGTCCGCATCATTTGTTATTGTAGACTGCTACAAGTTACCCGGCATGCTACAAAATTATAATGAACGACTGCGTCGTCACTGTCGGCTAGGTAAAAATTTATGTTGTTACGGGATTTACCCGTACTAATGTATATTAATGTTATGCATTATGCTGCGTAAGCGATTATACTCGATATTCTTTCCGACTACCTTGACGAGCATTTTAATTAATTTCCAGCTACATTATAATTGATTTAATTTCTATAGGTGTGCATTAATGCAAACTGCAAGGATCTGCTGTATATATCTGAACCATTAAAAAAAATATTATTAAGCACCAAGATACAGTCTCAACCGATGAACGCAGTTCTCGATTTAATTGATTTTTGTTTTGTATTTATAAAATTCACTCATTTTTATTCTTTTTACTTTTTACCTTTTTTTCATTAACAAATATAATATTAGTTGAATAGGCCCCATTATTTCGAAAAATTAAAAAAAACGATTAGAAAAACATTGTATGTATCTATAATTGTCATCTGCATTCTCGCTCGTTGTTTCTTTCATTAATTGTTTGTTACTTTCCGCTTTTATTTTTGCTTACGTAACAAGTTCTTCCGACGTGCATGATACTGTGTCGTGCGCTATTGTACTAACAATAAGTCTTACAGAATAATGTGAATACTGTCCGCGTATATGTATATGCATTATCCGTATATGCTTGCATTAAAACCGTTTTAAGCAACGCGTTTTGAATACGTGTCTGGAATATACAGAATTTATTGTCTCATATTTTGTAAGAATAAGGTACGAAGAATTAACGATTAAAAATAAATAATTTTTGGATAAAATTAAATCTTTTGCCACCTTAAAATAATATAAAACATTTTAGAATGTGCTTATAATAATTAGAAACAATGAACATTTAACAATACATACACACACACACACACACACACACACGCACACACGCACACACACACACACACACACACACACACACATACATACATACATACATACATATATACACATATATATGTGTATGTATATATACATATTGATATTGTTAAATATTCATTGTTTCTATAATTATTATAAACACATTCTAAATTGTTTTATATTATTTTAACATGGCAAAAGATTGAATTTTATCCAAAAATTATTTATTTATGTATATATGTACATATATATGTATATATATATATATATATGCAAATGCAAATATATATTGATCATAAATTTATAATATTTATTGTACTATACATCCGATGATTGTGGTATGTATTTTATCCAAAAATTATTTATTTATGTATATATGTACATATATATGTATATATATATATATATATATATATGCAAATGCAAATATATATTGATCATAAATTTATAATATTTATTGTACTATACATCCGATGATTGTGGTATGTATATGCATACGTGTATTATATTCAAACTAAATCCACTGGATTGCTGTTGAACATTGAATTTGACGTCAATCGGTTACAACAATTTACTATCACATGTCATTGTTGATCAATTACTTTAAATAAAGTAATATTGTTGTTAAACAAATACAAAATTCAAACATTGTACGAAATGTACGAGATAATGCGGCCTATTGTGCATGTATTAAAAGAGAAAAAAAAACTTATTAAAGAACTGCAAAACATGCATGGACGCAAATAACATAATTACATAACATTAACTTTTTTTCAAAAATTGTGTCATGCATTTATGTAATAACATAAACGACCCTTGTACTGTTTGATTTATTTTAATATCATTGCTACCTTGGGTTCAGCACTACGTAATTAAAATAGATAAATTTTCATAAATCTTATAGGATAATTTAATATTTCTGTCTCCGATGTTTGTAATAAAAAAATGTTTTTATTTTCAGAACGATGATGGCCAACATGCCTATAATCATAGTCTTATTTTCATTATCTTGGATTGTTGGAATGGTAATTTTTGCTAATTACGCCGACTGCGATCCACTCAGTCTGGGATATATTTCCAAGATCGATGAAATTGTACCATTCTACGTCGAAGATCAATTTTCGAACGTCCCCGGAATGTTTGGTCTGGTCATGGCAACTCTCTTCAACAGCGCCTTGACTTTGGCAGTATCAAATCTCAATTCTCTCGCGACGGTGACTTTCGAAGATTTTCTGAGTCACATACCGGCGATGAGTGATCTGAAAGACACGCAGCAGCTTCATGCGATCAAAATAATCGGTGTTATCTATGGTTTGCTAATAATCGGCCTTAGCTTCTTGGTAGCCATGCTATCCGGCGTAATAGAATCTTCTATGCTGATGACGTCAGCGACATCCGGACCCCTTCTTGGTGTATTTCTCCTCGCTATGTTGATACCATGTGCCAACTGGAAAGGTGCCGCCGCTGGCATGATTTTTAGTCACGTAACGACGATGTGGATCACCTTCGGTCATCTCAATCTGGGTACTGTCACCGAGATGCTACCTCTGTCTACGGAGAATTGCCATAACGAGACGTTTTCCTCATGGGTCACCAAACCGATTAGTCTAGAGTATTCTACACCGAACATCTCTAGCTGGACGACAATTCAGGAAAATGTAACGCTACCTAATCTGTCTGTCAACGAGACCAATAAATCATCGAATCCTTTAAATGTTCTTTATGGGATCACCTATATGTATTATGCTCTCATTGGTAGCATAACGACGGTTGGCGTTGGTATCATCGTGAGTTTAATTACGGCCGATGCGGAAGCTGACAAGTACGAGGCGCATTTGCTGCATCCTATGGCACGAAAGATAGCGGGATTATTTCCCGGAAAACGGAGGCTCTACGCCAGCAACACTCGTCTTGGGAATAAAAACGATATAAACGCCACGAATGCAACTCTTTCCTCGATGATGTCTATTCCCGATAGTGTCGAGAAAGTAACTTGTCCTCAAGGATGCGTCGATGACAGGGGAAAGCTACATTTAGATGAAGGCTATGTAGAGAAATTGAACGCGCTAAAGAGTGCTTCTCTCGATGTAACTAATGAGATCGGTAAGCATACTAGGTTGTAATACTGTATAAACGCAAGCTCGCGAATGTTCTTCATATACATTATTCGCCGCAGTATTACCATTGGATCGAAAATCTCAACACTTGCGAAAGTAGGGATATATACTGTGATGAACTCAGCGAGCGCGAACAGTTGTGTATATGTTAGTGCCAAATTTTATTATCCAAACATGGTACATGTGGGTTTGTGACCTGTGCGCGTGAAACGTAATTACGCGTAAGCAAAGTTTCCCTCAATTACAGAGTGCTCGAGCTACTCTCACATTCAGCTCAAAATATCGTTCAAATGAAGGCAATTCAGAAACGTAATTCGCAAAAACTTTTAACTTGCACATGCCAATTAGAGTTAACTACAGACACGCGTGATGTTGTAAGCTGCATTTAAACATAAACACAATTTACTAGAGAAGATTGTCAAGTACAGATGTTGTTACTGAAAGGAATTCACATTACCGTTCGTAATGAACGATTTCTGTGTTTAAGTTAAGAGGAGAACGTAGAGAATAAGTAGAAATCGGTATAATTACTATTAGCAATTGGTAAAAAACAATCACGTTTAATAATCGAAAACGTGGATACATAGTTCTGTAATTTGGTTACAGATAACAGAAAATTGATAATTAAATCACAGATAAAGCAATAAAGCAATTTTTTTCGTTTTTATTGCACAATATTTAATTACATAGTCGAAATATGTATTCAAATATATTCTTACTGCTTCTTTTTTAATTATATTCAACAGAAGGATTCATTTATTTAAATTTATCCTTTATCCAACAATTTTAATAATTGAATTGTAGAAATGTTTTTTATTATTATGTATTTATTCATGTCATTTCAAGTACTGCTTTTATTTTGTAAATATTAAGAAAAACATCTCTTATACTTATGTCAATTTTTTAAAAACAAGTTAAATAAAGAAGCAATGTTATTTGATTATAAAGAGAAACATGTCTGCATTTTATAACTTTGTAAATGTACGTATACGTATATGAGATTCAATGATTAAAATCGATACTCTGCAATATATATTTTCGTATTATATAATAAGTGAAAATATTTGATTGCAAAATAGCAATCATATGCGAGGGTTCCTCTAACATAGTATTTAGATCTTATTGTTAAACGGGTTTCGACTTTCCATAGTAATAAGTAATATTATATTTTATAGAAGATTGCGTATTTAATATGTATATGTGTGTGTGTGTGTGTGTAATTCACCGTGTGCATTGTTTTTTAATCTATTTTATTAGTATCAAACTTTAATATTAAAATCTATTTTTGTATTTTAGGGAATGTGAGTTATTTTATAAGTAAAATATCGTGCTCTTCGAAATATATACGTAATGAAAATGATGCCACTCCAGCGACTGTGATCGTTGATTTTATTTGTACCATTGTGCCTATATATATATATTTATTATATCAATAACATAACTTGCCACTTTTTATCTATCTTATATAGTCACTTGTGATCTTTAAGACCCCAATTTTTTGTAAATGCTAGTCTTGCATATACTTTCGATACGACAAAGAATTTAACTTTAATTAGTTTAACTTGTTTAACAAGCGTATTCAAGTTACTAATGTCTTAAGTTTAAATATTCGCATATTTGTAGACGATAAGTCGACATCTGTCGAATGGATATCAATGTAATTATTGATGTTTAAAATATAATTTTAGTATTATTTTAAATATTGTCAACACGCTCATAAAATATAATCTTCTTAATAAAGATAAGAATTATCTATCTTACATTGTTGTAAATGATATATTTATAGTTATGCAGAAATGAGATAGACGTTGTTTTATTCGTGCAAAATATTTGTTTGCATATTATAAACACAACATAAAACATACATAAAAAATATACAAAGATTTGCATAGATAAATGAAGAAAGATTACAAAGAACAAGCATGATGTCCACAGTCCACAGATAGACCGTCTAACCATCGGCAGTGCATTTCTTCGGGACTGGAAATTCAAGTTCGAGATGATCCGGTGTGCAGACCACGAACGCTGGCAACGTTGCGGCGATTTAACAGTAGTAGTAGTATCGCCGATACACATCCTACTCTGACTCTGAATGTCTCTGTAGTGGTGAAGACGGTCAGTTATATTCGCGAAAACACAGGCTTTAGTATTGCGCACGTTCTCGAGTTGGTCGCTCACAAATCTCATCGCGCGAAGGAAGATAATATCGCTGCAGGCACACCGAGCGATAACAGTATAAAGTTTCTCTTCTTATCGCTCTTGCTCTTCTATTCTCTCTATTTCTCTCTCTCACACGACATATCTGTCTCTCTCTTTCCCTTATTCTTCCAGCTATTTTCAGTGATGTTACATTGAACACCACCGGATTTCAGATTTGAAGCGTGCCGCGAGTACGGCTTCGATCCTGCGCTCTTCGCTTTTTCGAGGCGTTCGATAAGGCCGCGAGACCTCCATTTTGACAGTACGTCAGGAAGATCGCGTAGAACACGCAGGACAGTCGTGCGCCTGTTTTCATCGGTTATCAAGGGGGCGTACGGATTTCACGGTCGTGCAGAAGATAATACGTATATACATTTCCGTACGCTTCCTCATACGGAGTACCTTTAAGAGTACGGCGTGGGCGCGGCGCATCATGGCGGTGGAAACGAGGTAAATGTACGGAAAGCTTGCACGACACATGCTCCGATATGCGTCGGTAAACGCTGTATGCTAAATGCGAATGATCTTTGACTGAACTACAATAGTTCAACGCACAAGAGCACGGTTACTCGCGCAAATGGCTCTGGTCCAACCATAATTGTTAGCCATTTTAATATATTTTTTTTAAATTGATGATACAAGAGATAAGTAGATAAATATGAGATATGTTGCGCTTTTCGACAAGCTTAAAAAGAGAACGCATCGCGTAAAATTAAATACAAAAGATTTTTATATGCATTCCAATGCTATATAAACACAAATTCATTTATGTTTTCAAAAGTTTTACGTTTTCTTGAAAAGACTCGTGTTTATATATCTTGTGCTTCAAATTTCTATCGTATCTCATGTTCTACTATTTCACTACTTTCTGAAATGATAATATAACCATCGTTACTCTCTGATTTGTAATATTGATTGTCGAACGTACCAAGTGCTATATTGAATTGTCATTTCCCAAATTGTCGTTACGAGATGTACTATAATTGTGTGCTATAATTATAACAGGTAATTCGTAATTTCGTCGTAAATTGTAGATTCTTGGTGAATAATTAGGTAGTCTACGTGACGTGAACATATTTGCTTGCGGATTCGCGCGAACTCATGAGAAATGCGAATTTCTCCCAGCCAATGCTGGTTCGTTTCGCACTGTTACGCGAGATCCAGTGGTGCCCAACTGTTTCAAAGTTTCCGGCATCATTAGCTCGCAGGCACCATTAGAACACGCTCCTGATTGATTGCACATTGTGCATGCACTTGATAGAAGTTTCATCAGCAGCTGTGAAATAAGTCGAGATCAAAGTCCAAAATAATACAGTAATTTCCGCGATTATTTTTAACTCTTTCTCAACTCATGTTTAATATATTCTGAATACAAATCGTAAAACTAATAATAGCAATGAAAAGCAATGAATAGAAATATTTTTATTGGTTATACTTCTATATATTCATCAAGATATCATACGCCGCACAAAATAGTAATTTTCTAGAGACTGATCGCATCTTTCCAAATTTTTCTACTAAGCCATTGTTAGTTTTAATGGATGCAAATAAACAGTAGTAAATTAGTATTAGCAAAATTATCCATAAACCTCACGAAGCGAGCCCATGGAAACACCTAACGGCAGCAACGATCGTACCGTAGATCTACAAAGACTTCATTATCACTGCGTGATATATACATGCGCGCTTACGGGAGCGCGGAGAAGCATTATTGTCTGTTGGATTATGTTCGCAATCGATCGATGTTCGATTTACCGTGTGCGCGATATCGTGTGTACTCTTGAGATTTATTATCTTCCATAGAATTCGACGTTATTGTGCCCGAATTGTGACCAGTCAGCATTGACCGGGTTGATTTCGCAAGCGGAAAAATTTGTTAACGCTAAAACATGATATACGAATATGGAAAATTTACCATAGGTTAAAACGAGATCTCCGTTAATTGCTATCGTTGCAAAAGAATATTTCGAGCTTGATAAAGTATTTTCTAATTAAATTATATATATCTTTCGATTGTGATATACCGTAGATTAAATCTAATCACAGATTTTAATTAACAAGACACTTCACAACTGTGACAATAATTATAGATTGCATAGCCAGGATAAATATTTTTCATCTCTGGCCCAGATAATTCTGCATCAATGCTATATAAGATATACTTTGAAAGATGTTATCGTTAGACGATCGTCTGAACTGATGTTTTCATAGCGACTCGATGGCACCATTTTTCGGAATTACCTTCGATATTTTCGTGCATTTCATGCAGTACATTTCCTATAAATATACGTGCACATCTGCTTCTCTAATATTTTCTTTCCTCTTGCATAAAAAGGACCTTTGTGGTATTATGGCAAGAGGTTTATGTAGTCGTTTTATATATAGCCATATATTTGTATAGACTTTCTTACTTGCCTGAACGTTTACGTATCAACGAACACATTCTACAATTATATTATCTTTATCTTTTTACTTATCTCTATATATTACATGTTGAAACATATATCTATATCGATAGACTAAAATCAAGATAAAACATATTTAATCATTTTTTGTCGTGTCGTATAAATATTATCCCTCAAATATTATTTTAACAAAAATAATTTTCGAATATTTGTGTCTAACCAATTCAACAGCGACAACTTTCGTTTGTAAAAGCGATGCTATAGATATTATTAATATAATGCAAATGTATTCCACGTGCCATTGGTCTTATCTAACGGTTATGTGCTATTCGCTTAAATTACTAAAACATTTTCTTCTCCAAGTCGCATATTTAGTGATATAACTTCAATTTAATGCTAAATGTAAAACAAGATAACGATATTTGTAGCCATGCTGTCATCGATAAGAATATTACGTTTTTTTTACAGAATATTTATATAGCTGCAGCACGGTACGAATTTATCTTCTAACAAAATATAATATCTATAATTAAATCAATTAAATTGAGATCGAATTAAAAAAATAGTACCAATACTATGCTTTTGCCGATATTTTATTTAAAACATTGATTTTTATATTTAATAATACAATAGATGAAAACAAAATAATAATTTTTTACTCTCGGACTATTATTATAAAATAAGAATGATTGTTAATATACAAATGAAATCTTAATTAATATTTTTTATTAACTTGCTCTCTTTCCAAGAAAAAAATTATGTAAATATTAATATAATGGTAAAACGTATGCATGAATAATTAAACTTTAAAGAATAATAAGTGAAAATAAGCAAAAAGAAATTTTGGACTGTTTTAAGATTATGTCCGGCAGTTTAATAGCAATATAAATTTTAAAGTACAGTATTATATCTCGATTTTTTAATATAGGCGTCACTAACTCGCTATAAAGTGTTACATAATAAATTTTTTTTTTCAAATGCGAATATTCAGCCCATTTTCTTATTTGATTTTACTGCAAAAATAAGAAAAAAATTGCAAACATGAAAAGACAGATCGATGTAAACATTTTCACAGTGAGAATCAAACGCGACATCGATATCCAATAAACACTGCAGGATGTATCAAAACAAAAATGTGAGAATTTCATATCTCCCGTTTGTGATTCGCATTGAGGGATTTTTCAGACAATTTAACTGAACGGAAAACGCGTAAAATTAAAGTACAATTGTAGAAATAATACGACTATAATACATTTACAAGTTTTACATCAATAATTAATGAAAAATAAATTTTTATTTTATTGCTATTTGTTAAACAAAATAAAATGGAATGCACAAATATATCAATTATTGATAAAATAAAAAAATTTTAATATTCTCATTTACGTTAATTGCCATATACATCTGCAATGACATTTCTTTTCTTACTTTTTCTTTTATATTTAATAGGTATTATATTAAATACAAATGTCCTTGCGTTAGATGACAATTTCTAGCACATTCAGTTTGTAATGGAAACAAAAAAGCACGTATTAATATCAAAATATATAGCTCATTATTTAGAAAAGCACATTTTATAAGTATATCAGATTAACCCATCAATATTGGAGAGATGTGTTAATAAAAACAAAATATTTTCGTTTTTCGCGTGTCTTTAACTTATTCATATTAAAAAATGAAATTAAAACATGTGAATTTACTCGTCTATAATATAAATATATAATACGAATATTTTCATTATCGTTCAAATCTAACAGATCACAATTTTAGCAAATGAATAATTCGGCTAATGGAATAATAGCATCGAGTGAATTTCATCCCCCTCTCTCGTTTTCTTTTTTGATAAAGATCTTCATTTTCCTCTGCTAATTTGTATTTCGCTGTAATTATATTGACTTCAATGGATATATCGTGTTCTCGTTAACGAGTAATTATCTTGCTTTTGTCTAATCGGATTTGCTAATAATTAGTGAGGCGTCCAAATAACATGCATAATGATTCATTTCAGATGGATGCCATGTCAGCTGAAAATTGAAACGAATATCTGCAGCGGCGATTACGATGGCATTATTCTGGTGTCAGGAAGTGCTCCTGGATCCAACGAGCCGGAACCCTTCAAAACCGTCCTCTATGCCGCGGCCCAGATCGATGCCGCACTGGGCGTGATCGGCGCGGTTTTGCCCATCAATTTGCTCGCAAAAAGGCTCATTTACAGCCCAACGGGTCCGCTTAACATGGATTATCACGATGTGCGGAGTTTCGCAGAGGCAGCCACGAAGGGAATAAAACGGTAATTCTTTTGTGTGATCCCGCACGCTTTTCTTTCTTTTTATAGTCTTTTTTTTAACGCGAGTGCTGTATTAACAGAGCTATTGCGTTCATGGGAATACATTTTATGTATGTATATCATATCAATATATGTTTCATCGGTTTTTAAATATAGTTTCATGTATTGAATAAAATAATTTAAACAAGCAATATATGTATATAATATTTGTCTAAACTGCATATGTAGGTGAAGAAAAAGAACTTTATTATCATAATAAAACTATCGCTATTATATATTTGAGGTGAAAGCGATCAAATTTCACTATCATAACTAATTATTTGATACAGTAAAATCTGTTTTGATAATAAGATAAAATCTTCTCTGGTGAAAGTAAATTTGTTTATGTGCATTTTGTTAGAGATAGATTCTACTTTGCAGCAAATCAGCGCAGCGTCGCTACTATAATTGAAATAGGAATCAATTTATTATTGTAAAGCAATTTATAAATTTCATTATCATAATTACACTTTTCTATTCTCAGCAAATAAAATTAGAATTTTTCATAAATTTTTATTGTCTACGTAATATAATTGACAATATTTAATATTTGCTATAAAACTATAATAGATAGACACTATAATAGATAAAATTCAACGAACCCAAACCCTTTATAAGTCTCGGATCTGACACTCCTTGGTAATTGCTATTACAGGCTAACAATTACTCGTTAATTCAGTGCTTTATATGCTGTCGGTGAATTAAATCGTGGTCGCCGACATAGCTAGATAAGTCTTGATTATCTGTCGTTTTGAAGATGGGAATGCTATAACGACAACAAAAGAAACGACGTACAATAGGACGACGCTATTGTAATAGCAACGTCGCGCACTTACCGTAAAAATGTCTCTTTTTTTAATTTCAGTTCAACAAAATTTCTGCATGTTGATTCTTTATCGATATATACACGAATAAATATTTATTACAAATATTTCTATTTCTCGAGCCTTTAACAAAAGTTAATAGTTCATACATTCAACAATATTTTTAATCTCTCTGGTATTTCTAATAAGCATTCTTCAACTATATAAGGGACACTTTACTAAATTCCACAATCGAAGCGCGCAAATTCCAGTGTTTTTCATTGTCCGGGTATAATTGGATTTAGCGAGCATACCCAGGAAGTGACGTTATATACCTGCGTTCTAGTGTCGGCAATTTGCATATATTTGAAAAAAATCATCGCACTTTTTTCGAGCTCGTTGCAATTAATCAGTGCTGAAGTAAAATTAATAAAGACTCTTGATTGTATGTTTATTATACAATTTCGAACATCTTCGCACCCGCATGTCGAGTGTTCGTTCACCGACATGATGGTCTTGTAATGAAACGAACCACGAACGATTGTCAGCGTTTTGTGTACTCCAATAGCTGCATAGGGGAAACGCAATGATGCGCGAACGAAATTCCGCGCGAGCCATACGCCTGCCCGTTCCGAAATTCAATTGAAAAATGAAATTCCTGTCCGTTTGGCGCAACTGTTTTTTTCACGTGGACAGTAGTGACGTTAACGGAAGATTGGCATGGAGAACGTTCCAACGCTAGGAAAAAAATTGTACAACGACTCTTGTAATGCGTATTAAATTATACGCAATATTTTGTCTTAATGATAAGTATTTTTTTCGAATTTATTTGCTTACAAGTACCTTACATAATATCAATAACAGGTTGATAAATGAGATAAATGTTGCAATATTATCACCGTATCATCGCATCATAAAAATATAATTATAATTTCAATAAGTACTTAAAATATATTATTAATAATATAAATAGTAAATAACAAAGTAATAAATTAAAAATAAATAATAAGAAATATATGAAAAGTAATAAGAGAGGTTATTTTTTAAGAAACTAACTAATTATAAGAATTTAATAAAAAATTGTACATTTATGTGAATGCAGTGTAACTAAATTTTGCATAAAACTCATAAACTCTTGGATGCCAGCTTGCCGTCGTGTATAATTATTTGAAAGTACAATTTGCTTACACTTGCAATTTATTTTTCTCGTTGTGCAAACCTTCGTAGTATTCTCCAGAGGAAACTGGTCGCAATCTACAATTTTTATTCTTTTAGTCTGCATTTTAATTATTACCAATGTTTCCTGCGAGTAAAATTGCTACCGTGCTCCGTTACACACCTAAGCAATAACATGATATTTGCAGTCCTTTTAAGATCTCTGAATAATAGAGATGCGCGGTTCTGTACAACATTAATTCCAAACTCAAATCAAAAGTACTTTGTTAAATCGAGAATAGAATGGGAGATTTGGGAATCGCGATATAATGACAGTTTCTCGAGATTGCCAAGTGCGAGACATTGTATGCATCGGAAACGTAACAAAGTTTAAACACGATAGCGATATACTTTGGGAATAGATTAATATAGTTCGTGATTCGCAAGAGTGAGAGATTCGCACCTTCGGTTACGTAGCTACATTTGTATTACACCCGACAAGACGAAAATTGGACACGAAGGGAGCGAGAATGGCCATTCGTGTCTCGGGATACTCGATGAGAACCGTATACCTTTCCCCAGAGAACTCATTTCTTTTCTTCTTCTTGCATGAACGTTTCATTCCCTTGGAGTGTAGTATCACTACAAGTTTTATGGTAACAATATTATTGCATAGATTACGATACCCGCTGATGATTATCAAATATTAACAATCAAATATTTCCGCACTAATTACGGTCAGCTTCCCCTTGAGTCTATATACGTGAACACATCCTTCTACCTTCAAATTCTATCTCTAGAGTATCCCTTGATCCTTTACTGGATTCTTAAATTAGTAGGGTTGGTCTATCAGTCTGTCAACAGGGGGACTTCTTGACCGTTTGAGTATCTCATTGACATTACTTTTTCAAGAAATAGCTATCGAACTTGTGGTAAACAAAAGAAAATTTTTACGTTACGTACACACGCACGCAGGGTTATTTTGTATCTGTGTAATAATTTTGGATTAGCAAAATTAAAGTAAAATATATGATATTGTATGTCAAAATTCATATTTCATTATATGATCAAATATTAGTATATTAGGTAATAATTCATTAACTAATTTTACAATTTTTTTTGCATTTATCAGGGCTTTGAAAGCTGGCGTGAAATGTCCATTATTAGTGCTACTACCAGATGATCGTTTTGAGAATGTTGAACTAGTAACGCTTCTTGGTGCTTTGGAGAGTCTCTACGTGGTGAGTTCCATCATAACAAATTATTTATCATAATACTAACATGTCGAAATAATATTATAAGTAGATCATATTATATATTTTTAACGTCTTTTTACACTTGAGAAAGTGAAATATTAAATTATTTCAAATACTGTGGATAAAACAAAATTTAAAAACGTATAAAAATTTACAATAAAATCAATATATAACCATTACTTTTATTATTAGAATTTCAATGTAAGAAAACGTTTAAGGAAAGAATCTCAATTAGCTCACTTGTACGCAATTGAAAATAGCAACCACATATCTCCCATTCATAATTTCTAAATATGGAAAAATTGAATCAATCGGCACTAATCATTATTAAGATATTAAAATTTAAAAAGAGAAATCGTAAAAAATTACTAGGTGAAATCGAGAGAATCGATAAGTAAATGTTATTCGATTGTACCAATATATCCGGTTAAGGCATTTCGCAGATAGTTGGTACAGTTGTGGTTATACGAGAGCCGTTTAAACCAATCAAACAGATACAACATAGCTTTGTGCATCTATATTGGCAGAATAGGGAGCCTGTAGTTGTATCTGGAAGGAATTCATCTCTGTGTTTCAACCGAGTTTGGTACGCTGTGGTCTGATTGGCTGCCCCCCAAGTAGCTCACCATACTCTAACTCTAGTAAATCTGTCTATTTCGCCTCTAAACTAAATTGCTACTGTGATCTTAATCCATAACTAATGAGTGCGAGACCGCGCGACACAATTCAACTAATCCATGATATTTTACGAAAATATAATTAATTCAGCATCATTAATGCCCGATGATTCCAATAAGACTCTATTCGCAAACGGTAATTACAATCGGATAATTACTACGAACCTCTGGATATTCATAATTTAACAATTACTAGAAGCTGGGATACACGTAATTTGCAAACGTTTCGCGACGATTAATACAAGTATCATAATCCATGCACCATATGCAAACTAATTAGAATCACTCAGTGCTGGCGGGCGTATTCGATTGTACTCGAGCTTTCGAAATTTATTCTCTCGGATCTCAGATGTATACGTGATAGCGACAAAGCAAAATGTAATTTCAACATCGACCGAGAATAGGATGATAAACGTTTCAATAAATAAGTTCGTTCAACGTCTTGAATAAACGATGACCCGATGACAAATATTGACTGCAAAGAGTGCGGTCAACACGGTCATCAAACAACACCTGCCACCAACAAACTCCGCGGCGCGGACTGTTGCTTGATCGATAAGTGTGTAGCATGTCTTACGGAGGATATCGGGTTGCACAACTCGATTGCAAGCTCCATTGTTCATTAACCTCAGCGCCGCCGCGGTTAATTACGGTCGGACGATAGTATCCGCATTATTATGCGAACTTCGAAGTCGGAAGTTATCCGGCACGAGTATACGCGGCGCGATCGATTTGCGAATCCTATAGTAATTGCTTTACCAACGCGAGTCGCGCGATCAACCACGTCACTCATGTACATTCAACAATTAGGAATATTTAATTGTACAGAGTCGTTAAAAAGGCCTTTTAATAAACGTTGCAAATGCCGAATTCAGATATCTTGCTAGCATAGAAATAGTGATTGATAAACAGAAAACTTTTATTTGTAACAAAATATTAATCAACAATTTTTTTACATGTTTAAAAAAATATATCGCGATATTATTCCAGAAGATTAATTTTCTCTGAGAGTTTTGCGACAATGTAACAATTAAAGCAAACTTATAATTGACCTTTTGTATAAAGTAAAACAATATCTTAAAGGTAAGAAGTAGCGTTTTGTGCAATTTCTATAAGTTTTGCGCTTGAATTACTCTTTTGTTAAATTGCAATATCCAATAGTGCATAAACGTTAACCTAGTATTGATTCATCCGTCATAAAATGAAACGGCTGTTGAAGTAAAGATAAAATCTGGACATTCAGCTCTTGGCAAAGATTAAAGAAGGAGCGATAACTTTAAACCGATAAAGTAAAGGTAAGTTGGAAAAGAAGAAGGGCACTTGTGATCAGCGATTATATGCTAGACGAGACAAGGAACTGCTTTGTATCATGAAGAAAACGAGTCCTTTGGAGAGAGCCCTATGCTGGGATGAATTTTATTTAATACATAAAGCATAAAGAAAAAATTCTAGATTTAGGGAATAAATAGTACTCCTTAAAAAAGTAAAAATCATTAAATCAATATATGTTGAAAAATAAATTTTAATGGAAATAGAAGCAATTTTCAATTTTGATAAGACAAAGATAATTTGCATTTTTGCTGAATATATCATCTGTTTTCGGAGTAAATAAATTTCTTTATTTAGTCCATAAAAAAATATAAAAATTTAATGATCATTAAAATATAAATACCTATTTAATAAAATATTTCATATCTTTCATTGCCGTTCATCAATCAATCAAACAGCAAATACTAAGCATGATTTATTTTTTGATTTCATTTAATACTATTAGCTAATTTTTATCTTAAAAATCGCTTCGTTATCATATCAGTATCATATTGTTATGTCATTATTACGTTCAATTTTAAACTGATCTATAATTATTTTTTTTCAAACTTATGCGTGACAAATCTTATTTAATGGTGAATGCTCTCATAATTCGTTGTTCATACATAACGGACATTCTTGTCGCGTAAGTTCAAGGACCAAAATTCAAAGTTCGGACCACAAGGGAGGAGCAGTCGGTCGGGGCTTGTTTGTGGGCGGCAGCGGGATGTAGCAAGGGGTTAGAAGGACGCAAGGGGGTAAGCCGAGTGCTCTGCCCTATCAAGAGTAGCAAATGCTTGGCGTTCCTGAATCCTGGCGGCCGGCGAGGCGACCTAATTAGCGAAATACTCGGGTCTTCCTTCGTCTCACCTCACCAACCGTTCAGCCCGCGGCACCGGAGCGTTGTCGGCACCGAGCTCATATGCTTCTTTCTTGATAGTTCGCTCTTCTGACCCTCTTTCCTCTCCTGCGTCGCTCGTTCCTTCCGTTCCGTCCGACGCAAATACGGGGCATCGTTTTCCAAATACCAGAAAGCACCCTCGGAATTTCTGCGCCGCGTAATCGGAACACTGTCGCGTCGTCGCGAACCTCGCATCGGTCTCTCTTTCTCGCTTCTCTTGCAGCTAGCAGTTTTCCGACTTTTTCAATTCTTTTCGCTCGCTCACGAGCTGCATGAACGCCAGTGACAACGCAAAAGGTCGCGATAAAACGAGTCGCGCACGTGTCAGGTCATGGAATCTCTTTGTTAGAAAAAAATTTTAACTATATGCACACGCACACACACACACACACACACGCGCGCACAAAAAAAGTATAAATTTGACCGAGTACATTCGCGTAATACCTTGGAAAGAATATGCAATAAAAAATAGGAGTTTCCATTTAAGAAATTAAAGTGTTGATCTTTTTATATGATCTTCAACCGACTATAATCAAACGAATAGCATCATCTTAAGTCTCCCTCGAAGTTATAAAATTTTTGTATAAAACGTTTTTACGTAGTTTCCATATTTTTCGAAATATTTTATTGGAAAAACTAAAACATCTTGTGCATGTGTGTGTGCGCGCGTGTGTAACCATGTAAAAAACTATTCCAATATATTTTTAGTTTTACTACACGTAAAAATTGTGAAAATATTGTTTTTGGAATTTTATGCGCGATTTACAGTTGAATAATTAAACACAAATGCATATTCAAAATGTTAAAAAGAGAAAACATACATATATATATATATATATATATATCGAAATACTGAGATTTTATATATATACTATTTTTTATATATACTGAGATATATATATATATATATATATATATATATATATAGGTATATATATAGCGATATACTGAGATTTTTAAAGCAAAGAAAATTAAAATTGGACTTTGATTATAGATGTATAAATTAACTAGAAAATCTTTTTATACTGAATTATACGAAAACCGATTTATACGTAAATTAATAAAAATTATAGTTCCATTATCTATAAAGTGTTTATTCGATAAGAAGATTATCATATTTAACATTTTTTGTATAGACAAATAAATTTCTCTTTCTTCATTAGACCTCGTGCAAAAAATAATAAATGATTTGCATAACAGATTTTAAAGAGAAAATAGTATTATAGCATAATATTTAAACAGTAAGTAATAATGAAACAAATGGATATAATTTTTCTTGTTTGCCGCACTCGTATTTCAACAATTCATATAATCTTCAATCGGCAATTTTATATTTTCACAGCCTTTGGAAGTACGTGAGATATGTGCGGATCGGTGCTACAAAGCGTGTCAACTCGGAGTGTGGAGTCCGATTTGCAGTAAGAAGCTTCAGGGTATCGTGAAACTTGCCTCGGCGCTCGAGAGTGGCAGATACGTCGCAAGGGACATAGGTAAGTCCCGTTCTATCCAAGGCGCACACGGCTCGCGATATTTTATCGAGTGAACAAAGCAGGTTTTCCTGTCCGTGTGAGAGAAGAGGAGCTCGGACTTCCGTCGCGAGTTTCCTCTATTCGCGGAAGAAATAAGCTTTGGTGGGGAAAATCGCCCGCGGCTTCCTACTTGTCCGAGAAAGGTCTTTTGGCTCCCAGTTAATCGAGCACAACTTGCCGCTCTTCGCGTTTCACTGCTCAAGTTTAGTCGGGATAGCCCTCGGGAATTATCGAGTTTAAAGTTTAAATAGCCGGCGATTTGGAGAGTTTAAGTGTTCATTTTTAATGTAACTTACGTACCTTTCGTGAACAACGTAGACGGAAGGTACGGAGCTCATTCCCTGTGGCAGTTAATAACAATTGGCGTTTCTACAATATTTGCCTTAATGTTTCAAGGTTTATTAGTGCTTATCCTTTATCGTAGCATTTATGCTTTATTAATTGTGTGTGGCTTTTATAAACTTTCATTCCCGCCCAGCTAACTTGGATATAAAACGTATACTATTCCACTTGTTTATAGAGCAAAACAAGGAAAGTGGATAATACAATTTCGTAAAGTAAACTTTGATGTCCTGGCCATTGCCGCAGGCTCAGTCGCATCTGAATTATTCGCATGTGCCAGAGCGAAAGATAAAATAATAAGCGTGAATTTTTCAACGTTCCTAATCACTAATTGGAAAGATATTCAGAATTGTTAATTTTAGATTTATAATTTTTTATATGACATTTTTTATTTGACTTATCCCAAGGTATATTAATTTTAATTAACATTACAGTAAAATATATAAATCTATTGTAATATATTAATTGTAATATCGGACGTATTTTTATGCGTATTATTCATTATCTCGATCAAACAAGAATAACAAAATGCAAATAATTAAATAACAACCTTATGCTAAGCTTGTCAAGCGGTGAAAATAATTGCTGATGAAAAATATCGTATTTGTTTGAAAATAATTGGCTGAAATATATTCTTTATAAAAAAGAGAAGAGTTCAATCTATTCAGTCAATTTTTTTATTTCAATATATTAAACGAACAAATGCAAAGCTTATTCGTAATTGAATAATTGTGCGCGTATGTATGTGTTTGCGTGCATGCATGTGTGTGTAGATTTATAAAAATAAATTATTAATAAATAAAACTCAAATGTGCTCTCTAGGCAAATAATTAATCACCACAAAAAATCCTATTTTTAAAATAAAAATAGCAATTGCAGGAACATAATACAACAATTTTTATCTTTATCGAATAAACTTTATAAAATAGTAAACTATAATCGCGAAGTAAAAAGAAAGAATATTTTGTATTCAATTATTTAAAAAAATAACGAAATCTGTTTGTTTAATTTATATGTCTTTATTCAATCTACATTTATTCATATTCAATATAGCCAGCAGCACTTTTACTTTGTTAAATTAGGTGGTGCGGACCCCGAAAGAATGGCACCCCCGAGAGTGGAGGAATACCTGGCGGAGTTGTTTTGCGGATCGAATGTCACGATGCAAGTGATATCCGATCAGGATACGCTTCTTCAGGAATACCCGCTATTCGCCTGTGTAAATCGCGCCGCCTCAGTTATACCGCGTCACGCCGGTAGAATTATATTTTTGACTTACGAGCCACCCGCTTGCGTCTTGGAGACGATCATGATCGTGGGGAAAGGTGTCACTTATGATACCGGTGGCGCCGACATCAAGTGCCAAGGCATCATGGCTGGCATGTCGAGGGACAAATGCGGCGCGGCTGCCTGTGCCGGATTCATGCAGGTGCCGTGTAATATATCGTCGTACGCGACATTATATGTCATGTTGGGAATGATCGAGTTTCACCTCGCTTCTATTAATAATATGGCGTTTTAATAAGTTTCCTGCTTGGTTATATACACACACATATACTCTCGTATATGAGTTGGTAGATTCTTGATTATCATAGGCAAACCATATTTCTATGTATTCCTTATGATACAGTGTAGTATATTAATGGTCTCGATGCACACTCCTTTCTTTCCTCCTCTGTTTTTCTCCCTCCTCTCTTTCTCTTTTTCTCTCTCCCTTCGCTCTGTATATAGCACACCGAGCTAACTATTATTATTATTTCGATGCATTTCGATGATCCAAATGAAAAGCTTGAGCAAATAATGCTCGCTGCTATTAATATAAAAATTAAGAGTCATCATTTATTTTTGCTAAATTGAGAATTGAAATTAAACAAAGTAATAAAGTAACTCCTCGAGCAACTCGATTAAAAAAAATTTTAATATGCAAATTTTTTTCATATTATATCGAAGTAAAGATCTGTTAAATATCGCAGGTAGTGAATTTATTACAACCACCGACAGTAAAGGTCGTCGCCGCTTTGTGCGTTGTAAGAAATAGCATAGGCGAGAACTGTTACGTTGCTGATGAAGTGATCACAGCAAAATCTGGTGCGAGAGTACGCGTGGGCAACACGGATGCCGAGGGTAGGATGGCTATGGCCGACGCTCTCTATTATCTCAAAGAAATGGCCCTATGTTCTGTAAATCCGCATCTCTTCACGATAGCTACGCTAACAGGCCACGCAGCATTAACTGCGGGTTCGGGATATGCCGTAAGTACTGCGAAATCACATCACATTTACTTGTTATGCTTTTAACCTTAGCGAATGTTAAGATAACACGTGCAGCTGCTCGAATTCCTATTGCTCGGATGACGATATAAATACCTTGAACGAAGAGAGCAAATCCCGTTGCGCTACTATTGCGCATAACAATAATAACAAAGATAACTACACGATAAAATCTAAATGTGAAATTGGCAGAAATGTATACAGATAGACAGTTGCGTGTTTGTTGATTCATTGATGAAAGCGTAATTGGACAGGGTTATAAACGATCTAAATATTCTAGATGCAGCATATAGTTTTCTTGTGTTATATTGAATCCTGGACGTGACACGTGATATGACTTTATTATGAAAATTGCTTGTAGACGTTAACCACAATTTATTCCCTGGTTACTTTGTTGTCCAGATAAAAACATTCCATTCATATTTTCGAGAACTTACGTTTATATTCATTGTTACAGATTGCTATGGATAATGCTGTAGCACGACTAGGCAGTAATGCGGAAAAGCTTCAAGCTTCCGGTGAAGTTATTGGCGATCCATTCGAAATATCGCGAATACGTAGGGAAGATTTTCTCACTCATCAAGGGCGGGCGGAAGGTGACGATATTCTTCAAGCACGGAACGAACCTAGCGTGAGAACTCCGCGAGGTCATCAGGGACCAGCCGCTTTTCTAATTAAGGCTTCCGGATTGGACAAGGTGTCATATACTTGTTATTTTTATTTTTAAATTTAAGTTTTTATTTCAATTTATAGTGTTTTCAGATATATAACATTACTTAATAATTTATGACTTCTAGCACGGTATTGAGTCAGAGAAGCCATTGAAATATTGTCATCTGGATTTAGGCAGGCGTGGCGGTGATTATCCCGAACAACCAACCGGTGCACCGATTTTAGCATTAGCCAAAACGTTTCTTTTTGATAAAATAGAGACTAAAAATCCGTGATAATATAAATTGTCTATAATATTACGTACATATATATATATATATATAT
>NW_012028694.1:603420-766437 GCF_000956235.1 Wasmannia auropunctata | reverse complement strand
AGAATTCTTTTTGCATCTGAAAATTAATTCGGAATTGATAACATATGACTTGAATTCTTTTTAAACTCTGTGCTATTTGATTGCTTTATTCGTCCTCTATAAAATGTACTTTTTTTTTATTTCCATTGCTTACACTTTTTAGCTATATTATGAAAGATTTAAACACAAAAGTTTTTTAAGATAACAAATTCTCCGTCTATGATGATGAAGTTATATATATATATATATATATATATATATATATACTTATACTTATATACATATTCCTATAATATGTACCTACAGCAATTAATATTCATAACTCGCGCAAAGAACTTTGGATATTAACCGGAAATGCAAATAATAATTAATCATCCCCATAAATCCTTGATCCTCAGAGTTTCCATAAGCTGTACAGCGCGGATTTACTTGGAACACAAACAATTACACTATAGGGTCACTATGTAAAGTGGCGGATTTGCCACTTTATAAGCATGTATCTAGGGCGGCAAGATTTTAGGAGCGGCAAAATTTCTAAGATATTTTTCTTATATAAAATATTACAGTGGAAATAAATTTTATTATTTCATATTTTAGCGATAAGAGGTGACATCTGTTTCTTAATAATTTCTCATTTAATAATTTCTTTCTTTGTGTAATTTGAAATTCTCTTGGGATATTGTGATTTTAAATATGAATAATAGTTGTAGCCGTTGTAGGTGATTAGCTAAGTAGCTAAACCTGATTTAATAATCAAAATTTTTCTCAAATTATACGTCACGAATAAACTACATGATGAATTATTACACAGATATTTTCAAATTTTTGAAATTTTTATTATTCTATTAATCAAGATCAATCATTAGTCGTTTCATTCTCCTAAGTACTAATGAATCTTTGTAGATGATCGAGTTAATGCAGCCATTAATTGCAAATTAAAAGAAGCTTTTCTATTACAATGACATTTAAAAACTCATTTATTTGTTTTCTCTCTCTCTCTCCCACACATACACACACACACACACACACACATTCCCTCTCTTTCTCTTCCTGACTAATTTTATATCGATTGTAGCACGGAGTTTGTAGCTGTACCCCTTTAAAGTACACGCACATCGATTTATACGGACATCTACCTCAGCCTCATTGCATCCCGTACAGCGGCAATCCCGTCTTAGCTATATCCTACTGCTATCTGATCCAAGGAAAATGTCTGACACTGCAAAATAATCTTCCCTACGAAATGCAATACGTTTGTGAACTTGACTGCAAGCCCATCTGTATATCGCCTTACCCACCCTGCAAAGTTTCTTGTGATTCCCATGGAACACCTTGTCCACTGATCGCCGGATGTCCCACTTATTCAGATACGAAGTCCTGTGAACGTCAAGCGCAATCCTATCCACCTGCCCAACCTGTGTCGCTGTGTCAACCCTGTTCACCTAATTCAGAAACGATGTACCAGGGAGCAATGTGTCAACCGAATGTCCAAAGAAACGAATTGAACCCGCGCGCCTGACAATACATCAAGTTACGAGATATTCATGTGATATGAAGATTTATGAGGACCATTCTTGTATAGCGAGTCGTTAATCTTGCCATCGATTAAAATCGATTTTTATTACTGTTTTATTCGATTTATTTTATAGCTCTATGTTTATTTGACATAATGTATACATTTTTGAAAATAAAAAATATATTTATTAGTAAATATATCGTTTTCTCGTCGGTTTTTGTCGACAATATTTCATTTAAAAAATATTTAAAAAATATATATATAAAATTGTTTAAAAAAAATTGCAATTATATTGAATGACCAGATAAATACATAATATCTACAATCAGTAAGTTCTGAGGCATCTCGGATATCTGATATATCTGAGATCAGTGCTGTATCTTCAGTTGGTACATCTCACAGTATTTTCTATTACCAAAATATGGTTACATTTTAAGATACATTTTAAGATTAACATAATGTATGTCGTATATTACTATTATATTAATATATAAATATATTTATATATTAATAAATAAATAAATTAATTTTACATTTGCATTAATATTCATATATAAATGTATCGATTCGTGCATAGAAATGTATTTTACTTTTATTGTCAATTATTTTTCAAATTAAAACTACATAATTAATTGTAATTGCTTCATATATTTTTGTGTATTACAATGAATTTTATTTAATAATAGCGTATAAGTGATAAAAAACAATTACAACCTAATCTTTAAATTTTGATTTTATTATCGACTGTAATTCTGAATAAGAATCATCTAATCAGATTAATATGATGATAATATATTAAAAAATGATATCAAAATGTAAATTGTTTTATGTAACAACGTCTATATATTTCTCTATTTTTAATATTTCCTACATAAAAAATATTACCTTTGTAAAAATACTGTATTCTAACATTTTAAAAAACCTATACGCATTCAGAATGATATATTTCACATTATCAATTGCAGCAAATTTTTCACGTTAAATCGATCATGCTATAACTATGAAAATGTTGTTAAGCAACAAATGTAAAATAATTTCAATAAGTATATTAAAATCGCGTTTTATTATTGCGTGTATCGATAGTTAAAACCACATTTGACAATCACAGAGTTGTTTTATAAGCTCGAGCGAAAGGATGCCGTGAAAGAGGGAAACTTAATTAACTACTACGTCCTTTCTTAATTAAGAGAAAATGTTTGGCGTATCTCGTAAAGATTACCGCGAGCGAAGCAAACTTCCGTTTGCGTTACCATCGCGTTTGCTTTCTCACGATTGAAAGCCCAATCTAAAACTAATCTTGGAATTTTTTACAAGAACATTGATGTTATGTTAAATAAATGAATTGATAGAATAAATAAATATTTTTATAATTTTCATTTGATTATTAATTAAATCATCGTCTCCTCAAGTTATCTATATACAGAGAACTATAATAAACAAACTACAATACGAATAATTTAAATATTGAGGTAAAAATTATTTGACAAAAGACTTAAAAAAAGAGATCGTTATTAGTTTTTACAATTTATAAAAATTTAATATCCTTTTAATGCCATTAATTCGAAATGTTACGTCTAATGCATGATTAAGAAAATATTAGTTTGATTATTTATATTTTGTGTCACTATTATTAAATATCAATCATTTCGAATATGTGAAATGTGGATATTCGTATACAAAATCAACGAAAATGCAAGTGACAATTTCGAAGATACAAGGATAAAGCGGATAATACGCGATTCACAGGCAGTAACATAGTGACAAGAAGAGGCAGCATTATCAGTGCGATGGTACATGCGAGTTGACATTGTTTGAAGAACTTGAAGGTACCGCGAGTCGCCAGTTACAAGAAGCGCGATACGAGGTTCGCAAGGAGGTAACATACCGGACGGGAGGGACGAAGGGCATAGAGGGGTGAAGGAAGAGAGTGAGAGAGAAGGGGGCGGTAGGGGGCAGTGTGGCGGGTTCGACGGCCGGCTGGTGGCCCAGTGACCGGGACCGGTTCCCTCCGCGGTTCCTCCTTCCGCCTTCCTTGCAAACGCACAACTGCATCATCTCGACTCACCTCGCTTCGTCTCCGTCACCGTCCCCCTCAACGTCCCTAGCTCTCTCTCTCTCTCTCTCTCTCCCTCTCCCTCCTCTCCCCCCCCCTCTCTTACACTATCTCTTTCTTTCTCTTTCTTCAGCGTCTGCCAACTCTCCGCTCACCTCCTTCTCGATCCGACCCGATGCGCGCCTTCGCACTTGCGCCTCTCTCGTCTCCTCTCGTTCATCCGACCGACCGGCCGGTCGACCGTTTCTCTCTCTTCATCGTCATATATCCCGTCTCCTCTCGTCTTTCGCACGAAAGAGTTGCCACACGCGCGAAACGGCCCACCGCCTTCTTCGTTCTTTGCTGCTTCTCTCCGTGATGCCGATGCGATGCTCTTCTCTCGCTTACACCGTTTTGCCACTCGCGCTCAACACACAGCGTCCATCTCATCCTCTCTTTCTCTTTTTCTCACCTCACGAAGCAGAGGTCATGCCGCGTATTCGCTTCTTCATTCTTCCTCCTGCCTTTCCTCTTTCTCCTGGCTGCCCCGCCATCGTCGTCGTTTCGTTCTCTTCATTTTCTTTGCATCTCGTAGTTCGTTCAGTGATCGGGCCGACAATACGGGTGGATACGCAATTATTTATCCCACTGCATCGACGTGGGCAGTCCGCGGATAGGAAGGACGGCAATCGAAGATAAACGGACGAATACCAGTTTCAAATGGGAGCCGTGGTGTATCATACGTCGCTACATCAAAGGGGGATCTTTAAATTCAGGATGGGCCTGGTCGAACACCTCAAGTCAAGGACTTGAAAGGAAAAGTAGTTCTATGCAGAAGAAAGAGAAGGAGAGAGAGAGAGAGAGAGAGAGAGAGAGAAAGACAGGGAGAAAGAGCCGGAGGAAAAGAGGAAGAGAAGAGGTCGGGGGAAGGGAAGGAAGTGAAAGTACGACGAAGGCCTGTGTTACCATCGCGCATCCGAGATTTCGTGCTACCGCCTTTCTTCCGTCTTCCTCTTCTCACCTCCCCCCGCCCCCTTCCTACTCGTTGCTGTCGTCACCGCTTCTCTCCCTGTTTGCGTTCACACCTACGGTTTATGAGGACTCGCCGATAGTTTGTAGGTTCGCACATAACGAGCGCACCCGCGTACGTATACGGAAGGACGCATCGTGGAAACGGAGATAACTGGCTGTTACGTTCGCGGAAGGAAAGTGATTTTCCCAAGGGCGCACTGACCTCCACCTATGAGACTGTTCTAGCTTTTTCCTCTAAACAATTTGGATTGATTTCCATAAAATTATTCATGCACAATATTACATGACTCTGCATTTGCTCACACGAATACTCCGAAAGCTCACAAGAACATTTCAAAATAACGAAAAAAAATTTAGAAACTTAAATTTGAAAGAAAATCTCCAGACTTATATTTAAAAAATATTAATATGATTGTAATTTTAATAAAAGTAAAAAGTATTTTTCCTATTTACTTTGAAGATTTTGAGGCATATATATGTATGTACATATATAATTGAATAACTCGTCTGCAATTATATTGATAGAAATATGAAGTCTGTGTGATTATACGTTACTTAATGTTAATGCTAACTCTGCTGTCTAAGATACGTCGCCATTTATGATTAATTACGATAGATAATACTACTGGCATATCGGTTGTCTTTTTGCCATCGATTAACCGTACCGATCGTGATCGTCCATTGCGCGTCTCCCGATCCCGTTCCTTTGGCCTGCTTCCTCGAATGAAAAAGGTAATCAACGAGTACGAGCAACGCGGTTCCGTAAAGGAGGGCGTCCGTTAGAAGGAGGATGTCGAAAATCCGTTGGAAGAGGCTGGAGGACGAAGGACAAAGCGGCGAACGGGAGGTGAGGACCCGAGTGAGATGTAGGTGAGGAGGAGAGACCGAAAAAAGAAGAAAATGGGCCGTGGTCATTCGCGCCAAACTATTCTTGGGCGACTTCGTAACGGTATATCCGATGAGACCCAACTCACGAATATACTTTAGGCACGCGGCCCTTGTCCGGTTGTCTCCGAACAGCTCCATCCAGCGATTCGCCGAGGCTCACCTCTGATATGGGCCGTACGTTGGCTCATACTTTTGGCTTCCGCTCTCTCCCCCCTCCCTCTCTCTCTCTCTCTTTCTCTTTTTCTTTCCCCTTTCGTAAAGTCAACATGTGGCGAATTGGGCTGCTTCTCAGGATAGTCACGAGACCTCTCAAATATTCTCGGGCCAAATGAAACGTGACGCGAATGGTATGCGTCTTGTGTCAAGTATATGTACGTTGCGTTGGCATTCGCGGAAATTTGCTTGTTGATAATTGAATATTGCCATAGAGAGATACACGTGCAGGCCAATAACGAAGATCGAGATGGGTATTGATCTTGCACGAAGTCTTGATGGAATCGACATAGAAATCTATCTATCAATGTTCCTTTAAAACAACACGAAGCCAAACGTAATCGTATGCTTCATGAATGTGTTTATGTTATTCGACGATTATTTTTTCGTTCGTTTGAATTTCGCCGCTTTATTGCATTCGTAATCCTAAGCATTTCAAACATACTCGACATATTTTAAATAATACATCGCAGAAACTCGCCTAAATATTAATAGAAATTTCTTTGGAAATATTAAAATTCAAAAGAAAAATTCTGCAAAAGCGTCTCTATCTGCAGCGTGTCTATTACGCATCCTAATACGCATACTTAGACTTAGACTTGTGCCTGACTTAGACTGTTAGAACTGCTGTTGACCTTTACATTCAAATTGATTCGCCACAAACTGGTATCAATTGTAAAGTAATTGACTGGATAAATTATTATGATTCGTGATAGTACAAACTATGAAATTATCTGTGTTTACATTATTTGTACTATACTAAATGTCTAATCACGTTTTTGAGCACGTGTTTATTTTATTGAAATTATCTTGTTAGACAGAGAATAATCATCTCTTTATTTGGACATCTAATCGATTCAAATAAAAAAGCAGCAAGGAAATAATTTTTCCCGACTTGACGATATGAATAAATTATCCTGATATTATTATATACCATAAAAACATGCCAAAAACTGTTCATAAATTGTAGAAGTTTGTCATTAACTAAGTATAAATAAAATATTGTCTAGATAATGATTATAAGTACATAAAAAAAAACAATGATATGCAAATTATATTTACTATTACGTAAGAAAACATTTTGTTAATGCAAAGACATTGCATCAAGTCATACCTCACAGTTGCATTAAACGATTCAGCATATGGTAGAAACTTTTTATGCGCATCGACTAGAAATGCACAGACGCGATATATTCTTCCCTGATTCATCGAGATAAAATCGTTCGTCTGAATATTGAAAGGACCGCGTCATGCCGAATGCTATATTACGACAATAAAGTTCCGTAACGTACAGTATACCGAATGTGGTAAATTACGATTAAATTATATTAATAATTATTTTTATATAAATATTAATATTAATAATTATTTCTGCATAGAGCTGAGAAAAGGGATGAATATTTTCTTCAGCTGTAAATTGTTAACGTTATTATATTGAATTTGCTCTAACTTATCTTTTTTTCAATGTAAATGTGGATTTTAAGAGTCCTATCTGTTGTCATTCACTCGCATTTGTTTATTTCACGATAAATGTTTGCTATAAATTTCTTTTGAATTTTTGAATGAAAGTATTATCACATAGAAATGGACATAAAACAAAAAATTGTATAAAGTAAAGAAAAAAAAGATAGAACGAACGCTCGTGCTGCGGAAGAGAATAAGGCGTACCCAGAGAGTGCAATCTATTAGTCTCGGTCCAAGGGCCTTCGTACAAAGCAGTCACAGTAATCCGTGGAATATCGTCAAACCGGTCTCAGGGCCGAGATTAATGAGTATCAAAGGAAAATCCGTTCAATTTTGATATTGAGAAAAGCCGTGACTCATGTCACTGCAAAAAGCAGATATTATCAATTGAATCGTCGAGCTGATTGTGAGGTAAAACAAATCACAATCGCTTTTGACCGTCAAAATAAGCGAATTATCGCTATTTGCGAATCGGATTCTTAGGAAACAGTAGAAGAATCTCTTCGTAATTGTTCCACGGTAACGGCGGCGTGCTTTGCATGATACAACGCGGAGCATCCTGATGCAGAGAAAGAAGGTTAACAGATAAACAGAGGAAATAGAAAAGTCTCGCAGGAGACGAAGGTCTCGCGAGGATGCGAGCAAGTCGCGAGCAAACGGACAGGCTTCTCGCTCTGAGCACCTAGTGTATACGTCGTGCACGCGCGCGCGTACTCGCGACGAGGAACCGGAGAACACGCTCTTCATCTCGTTTTCTCCCTTTCCGTACCTCCTCCGTTCATCTGCTTTCCACCTACTGTCTTCTCTTCCTCGCGCTTCTTCCCTCGTGGGCTCTCTACCTCTCGTCCCGCTGCCCCCCTGCGCGTTTCGCTCTCCTGCTCGCTCTGTGCAAAGTAAAGAACTGCCTTGGGTCGTTGGCCGCAACTCGCCGTGACCCAGTGCGAGCGCTAGGACATTGACTCTGCCATCGCCATCGCCATCCGCGATACCAACTTCCCCCGTCCCTGTTCCCCGTCGTCTCCTCCTCCTCCTCCTCCTCCTCCTCTTCTCTTCCTCCTGTCCCCACCGACATGCCACCACCTCCACCTCCCCCGCTCCCGTATCGCCTACCAATTCCTCTATGCCTCGTTCGGTTTACATCGACGACTCGCACCCTCTTCCTCCCTTCAGTGATCCTCCTCCTCTTTCTCCTCTACCTCCATCTTCTTCTCGTCTCCTCTTCTGCTGTTCTTTTTGCCCTTTTTATTCATTCGCTTCCTTCTTTACTGTCCCATACCAGGACACCACCACGATCGATTCGCACGATTCCCAGTTGAAAGAAGCGGGACGCCGGTGGTAGCGTGGCACGCCGCGCCGGCTGCATCAGGCTGCATGCGCGCCGGCGACAATCACGTGTGCATCCGCATACAAGTTCCGCGTGTACATTGCCGGGCCACAGGACCGCGTCGAGCAGTCCCCCGTGTAAATTGGGCTCTATTTATGGCCAAAGGTTCGTCGATGGGGTCGGTTCGCGGTTACGGTACTTGGATGAGCAGGTGACGGAGGCGTAAATCTCATAAAAACCATGGCAAGAGCCGTTCAATATCGATGTGAATTTCAGTAATTATCAGTTCTGGTTTTTTATTCATACAACTTAATTCTCTTAATATTTAAAGAAGGACATTGTACAAAATTTCTTGCTCCAAAGTAAAAATATGAAACTATAAGGTAATATAAAAAATATATTAATTTTAATGATAAAATTTTAATAAAAGAGTAATATATAATATATACAAAAAAAAAGAATCGATAAACTGCTGCGATAAGTGATTCTGAAATGATTTTTTAACATGATGCAAAAGTTATATTTGTATGGAGAACGCAATCGGTTAATCTTTACTTAAATCGAATAAAAATTTCTGTTATCGCGGGAAGCTATTCAGTTCACATAAGTGCGACAAGTTATTTTACATCTCGTCAAGTTGCTAAGTCCTCAGCACTCTATTCTTAATTGCTTAGAGGCGGTAGTTAGTAACGATCGTCGTAAAACGATTTCCAGCTGTTTCTCTTGCTCGCTTATATGATGGTGACTCTGTAAAGTGTTTCGTTCGTAAAGTTTCGTAAAGCTTGAGCCGATAAAACTTAAAATTTTCCCAAGGTGCTCACGGTTATGCGGTTCGGCAATCCAGAAGTCGAGGCACGAATCAAGAAACGGAAGAGATGGGAGGGGGCAAGGAGGAGGGATTGACCCCCGCGTCGAGTACGACTCGCAGTCAGCTGACTCGAGCAATCTCTCAGCTGAGGCAGCGTATCGAGGCCTTCCGTGAGATATTTATCGGACTCTGGCGTAACAGCATAACAGCGCGATCTGATCGCGATGACGACTATACCAAAATATCCCTGTCATTGACCGCTAACTAATGTTCAAGCGACAAGTCCCTGACATTGGACATTATCATAACCGGACACTATTTGATACTTCAAAGTATTAAACTACTACAGATTTCAGTAATACCTTGAGTAATACATAATAAGTAATCATTAAAAAGAACTATAAGAAGAGAAAAAGTATTCAGAAATTTACATATATAGATATAGAGATATTACTCTATCATTAATATGTTAAAGAATTATTGTTAAAGAACTATATATATATATATATATATATATATATATATATATCAATGTATACAATTTTTATGACATATTTTTTGTTTAAAAAATGTTTCTATTTTTTTATCTATTTTATTTCTTAAACACACACATTTGTAATTTACAAAAAAATATGTCATAAAAATTGTATTGATATATATATAGTTCTTTAACAATAATTCTTTAACATATTAATGATAAAATAATATCTCTAACAATTCTATAAAGATAATGAGAGAAAATGCAGCTTTTTGTTGATAGCATTTTATAATACATATAATATAGTTCTAAAAAAAAGATAAAACTTCCTGTCATATTATCGTCAATAAATTTAAGTGACAACAGTTTTTATCCGTATCATTTTGCATTGATAGACAATGCAATTATAAAACAAACATTTTGTGCGGGAAAGACAATGATTTATCTTCATCTTTGCTTCCATCTTCGTTCAAAGGGAGATTCGAAGGCTCGTCTTCGAAACCTGATTTTCTCCGTTTCACTTTCACGGATGCGCAGCAAACGCAGGCCACGCCGAGCAGGCGTTAAACTTCCTCATCGGTGTGTCGGATGAAGGAAGACGAGAGGGAAGGTCGAGAAAGGGAGAAACAAAGAGTAGCACGAATAGCTTTGTGCTCTGTACTGATGAGAATCTCGGCTAGAGAATCGACGCGAAAAAGGAGGGAAAGAAAAGATAAAGAGAGAAAAATGAAAAACGTGCTCATTGGTATTCTTGCCTTATTTTTTGTTGATCTACTTTATAATATTTTAAAGATATAGTTTTTGGAGAAAAACTTCTAAGAAGGCTTCATGGTCGAGCATTAATTTGCCAAAGAGGTTACAAAAAATATTTAGAAGTCAAGGTAATATATACATCTCTGTCAAACAATATATTTCTTTGTAGCGCGTATAAACACACACACACACACACACACACACACACACACACACACACACACACACATATATATATAATATTATAGAATTATTGTAGTTTTACGGAAAATATAAAGATCGTTTTAATCAAATAATCCTATTTATAATGTATCTGAATAATAATTGAATCATCTTATCAAAATCTGTCAGTGAAAGAGTTAGTCTGTCAGTGGGCGGTTTAGATGTCTAATCTGGCGTAACTGCTTTCTGCCTAACCTAACTCGTTCAAAGGAAGTCGGTGGCTCGGTTGAATCGTACCAGGAAGCGAGGTGTCCAATTAGGCACTCGCCAACAGGAAGCCCCTTACTTCCCGATCGTAAAATATATCTATCTCGATAAGCGGTTGGACCCTGGCCGGAGTGTCCTAATGAGATGCACGGGAAAGGTCTCGGTTTTCGCGTCACGTTTCTCCATCCTCGTGCAACGCGACGCGAACTCTAACGCACACAGCGATACCGCCGCCGAAGCCACCGTCGCATCGCCGCCACGCCGCGCCGCGCCGCGCGTAGGATTCGAATTGTGAATTCTCGGGGGACGACGCGACGCTATCCTCGGCTTATCGTTTTCTCTCACCTCACCGCGCGAGCTTACGAAGAGAATCTAGTTCCAGACCGATCACCCTCTTCCTCTCCCGCCGAAACTTTATTTTTGTTAAAATGCAGAGCGTAGACGTGCGCACGACGCGGCGCAAGGCGCAGTGAATCCCGAGCTTCGATGCCACGCACGTCCCCCTGGAGTCCGTTCCGCATCCGCGTTCGTGCCATGGCACATACCGTTATATATTTTCGGTCGAAAAGGCGGAAAGGACAAAAAACGAGGGTGGGACGAAGGAGAGAAAGAGAAAGAGAAAGAAACGGTCAAGAGAAAGAAGCGTCGATGTACGCGTGGCAAAAAATCAATGCATCCTGTGCTTTGACCCCTCGCGGTTCCTTTCGAGCAACGTGGTACCGTCCGGTCGAACGGTCGGACGGCCGGTCGAGCTACGAGAACACCCGTAAACGTTCTATCCGGCGGCTCTTCATCGCTTTTTTTTAAGCATCTCTTTTTGCGCGTCCCGTCGTGTGCGTGTATCATATGCTCTATCTCGTTTGCTCACGTATTCGATTACGGGTGTCTCGTGTTACGGCATCGGGCGCGTGCAACGTTCACGTCTGCGACTGCACCTCCGGACCGAGAACATCGACAACTTCTTCGATGCATCGCCTATAGCATATCACGTTTCATACATTTTAATTCTAAAGGCACTAATGTACACGCCTTGACGCGATGAATAAGATAATTGTTGAATAAATCGTGTCATGGAGAAAATAATTTATAATTTTATACGAGAAGAATTTAGGGATAAATAATTTACAATTTTATAGGAGAAGAATTTAGAGAGCAAGATTGGAGCACATCCATAAGATCTATTTTACGTATGTCTTCACGTTCAAAATGGACTGTCTCAAAATTCTAATAATATAGATATCACAATGGAAAAGATCGCGATATAACCATGCTTTATGAATTTAATTATATTTTTTTTATGAATAATACCAACATCGTCTTCGTATTAATAAGTGGACGTAAATTTCGACAAATATTTATTAGTTTTTTATTCCGGTAACGATTATCGTGTCCATGCTACAAATTATATGAAAAATTTCAGTCGCTCAATTCGATACAACAAGGACTGATATATGATCTCTAATAATTTGTATATCAATAATTTATGGAAATCGCGATACGCGAATTCGCGACGTGCGAGTAGGAGTATAAGTCTATAGACACGCATGTATTTGCACATCGAGTATCTTCTTTGCGAACATGTCCGGGCATCGGTCCTCGTAAAAGACTTTTATGTGTTTGCGAACCGCCGAAAATAGCTACACAATCGGAACCGGTTTCGGTAGAATCTTTGCGATTTCCGTAGGATTACACTTTGGCCAAGTGAAACAACGTTCCGTCTCGTTAATATATGCGCGATACAATTACACATTCGATGTGCGATAGAATTATAAACCTTTCACTACGTCTACTTTGACCACGTCGGATATTTCCGAGTATCTAAAACTCGATGAAAATGACCTTTTTTTTATGCGCCACATGGGAACATTGAGAACACGATAAAATTGCGTCACGAGAGATTCAATTTGCTATATCCGATTGACTCCGCGTAAACAGACGTATTACTCTGCGGTTAACATAAAATTAGCAAAATTTGACTGTAAGAGCAGAGTCAAGTGACTTGTTAGGTATCTCTTTTCCGAATACATATACCTATAGAACGCATCTGCAGCGGTAAGGCATGCGAGGTTAACGACGTCATTAAAACATGCGGTGTGTTTCGAGTTAATCGTTGTTTCTATTATCTCGTCGCATAATGAATGCACTACACACATACATACATGTATCTATATCTTTCGATCCCACTTCATATTTACATATCCATACGCGCTTAATATCGCGATTTATTATGCGAAATATATGCAAAAAATGCGTTTATATCTCTTTAGCAGAATTAACCTTAAACTTTAAAAGAGGTTAGATTTTTCAGTCTAAGAGAGCCGTTTGTAAATATTAAAAATTTCCTCTTTAAGAAATTCTAAAATTACAACTAGTGAATGTGAATAAAAAATTCAAGAAAAATATCATGTCTTAAAATATTATTTCTTTCACACAGTGTCGCGTCTTTGTACAGTCCGTGCGCTTATCAGAAGTTCTAATAAACATGCTAATAATTATTGCTAAGCATGGAGCGATCGATCGTGTAGATGCAAACAAATTCACTCACCAGCCGACGATTAGCTGTCGTCTGTCGTTTTTTCTCCATTCAATTGTCGGTGGACGATTCCATTATTTCAGATTGCTCCAGGCTCCAGATGCTCCGATCCAAATCGATCGACAGGTCACAATCAATTTATACGATTCCGGATCTCGTGCAGCAAATTGACACAATTATCCCTTTGTGTGGCACTCCACGCTCGCTGTACACACACACATACGTACTGTACATTTGTCGCGACATATTTACGGTAAAACAGTTAAGTTAAATACGCGAGTAAACAACGTAAGACAGCCCGTGAGCTGACGGCCGCAGCGTCGCGTGTCGGTCGGTTTTTGCGAAACACTCTTGAAGTTAGGCGCTCGTTCCAACGCGGCGCATTACCGACGCGGCGACGGACCGACGGAAAAATTGGAGCTCCATGTGACGGCAATTTCACACCGCTACATACGTGTGTGTTTATACGTCCCTCATAACCCTCATCTTGTCATCAACGCGCGCGCGAGAGAAAGAGAAGTTATGTAGTGTTACCGTGAATTTAATCGTTGTTGAAAGACTATTAATTACTATTGAATATTTTAATTACTTCCAAACATTTATTAATTCGTTGTCCATCGCCCGTCGCTCGATTACAATTGTTCGATTCGACATTCTTGGTATTACTCGCGTGTGAAATACGCTTGAACGTCAAAAGTGAGGTTATGAATATTAAAGTATATAATAGTCGCGCGTTATTCACTGTAATCGCGTCACGCAACAAGTATCGGGAGCCCATCATGGACTCAATCATTAATTAGCGCACGCGATTATAATTAGTTTCGTTTGAGCCTTATCTACGTAAGTGATTATACGGAACACAATGCGGAGCAGCTGACAAAAAACACGGCGCTGATGGCAGATTAACTGGTAAGTAAATTCTCGATATCTTGCATATCTTATAATTGATCTCGCATATATCGCGAGTTTATGTCGTTACATCGTAGGGAATTGCGTATCTTATATTATTCTTGAGATACATTGCATTAAATAATATAGAATTAGACGGTATATTGTACAAATAATTTTGTTGTCCAAACGATGGAACATAAATTTCAAAACTTATGGTGGGTTTGTCGATCCAACCATATGCGCTATTCATTTCTCAAAAGCTATAACAATTGTCTAAAATTCTAAATTTTGCATGCCATTGATCAAAATAAAACTGTCACGTATTCGGAGTGACCCGTAAATAAAAGTCAAGTACAAGTCTGGAATAATATTTTCCGAGAAAAGCATGAAAAAGTATGTGTATCGAATTCTCCATAAGGTCACTGAAAATTGTCGAAGAAGGTAGATAGTATTTATACGTTGACGGTTACGGTCAAGGACTTCATGACGTCAACGGTAGCGGTTGTTAAAGAATTTAGGTCGAAAAGTCACTGTTGTTCGTTCGACCGGCAGTGCAAGAATTCGATGCCTCCGATTTCGTAGGGCAACACGCGTAAGTAACGTGCACGCCTTTCCACGTTTTTTTCCCAACGAGAACGTAAATTATCCCGCTACAGTCTCATTGGAATCGTCGCTCGCTTTTCGCTGGACTTGCTAATTATTTGAATTGCAAATTCGTGACACCGATAATGAAACATCATTCCGTTACTGGGGCATTAGGCTCGAAAATTATATATGCAAAATATATATATATATATATGAACAGTATATCTCAGAGATTGTGAAAAGAAAAATGTCACGCTGCGACCGACGTATTGATCAGATAACGGATAAATATTTTAGTTAAATAATAGATTACATTATCGCTACAACTCGTTGAATTTACTTTACAGCATCTTTATCTGTATAAAAAATGCTAGTCATACAACTGAATAGCACAGTATTTTGTGTATTTCTTTTGTTGTATATTTTTAGTTAACACGTAAAACTACATATTACTACATATTAATAAAAGCTTTTACAAAAAATATTAAATTAAAGAAAAGCAATTAAAGCTATTGTTTGTAAAGAAAAATACTTAATTTTGTTCAATTGCAATATTAGATACAAAGATTATCATAAACAATCAATAGCAATATTTCAACAAAAGATAATTTTACTCTACGGAAGAACCCTCATCTCCTCGAGCCTTTCACTGAGAAAAGATGAAATCAATTTCCCAGTATGACGTAAGATTGGATATAATATCCTGTCTGACTTCTTATATACACAGTTCGATATAACTTCGGCAAAGAATATAATCTTTGTTGTAGTGTAAAATATGTAAATGTTTAATATGTGTGTTTAATTAGAAACAATGTACCATTTTACACATTATCGGAAATGAAAATGGAAAATTTTGGAAAACTGGGGACTTTTTTTATTTTTATAAGAAAAGCTTTTGCTTGAATTAACAAAATTATTTCATCGTTTTCATTACATTTCAGTTATTATATATCTTAGTTCAAAATGCATATTTCAGTATTATTTTTCTTCAGTTCTTGTTTTTTTAAATTAAAGTAACAAATTTGTATGAATTATAAATTAAAAAAATGTTTTGTTGACTCGTTTAGTCTTCTTACAAATTTTGACGAGAAAAACGGAGAAATAATTAAAAGAAAGGATAACAGATTTTATTTTTGTAAATACTATTCTACCTATAATTGATTCGAAGAGAAAGAGAGCGTGCCAAGAGGAAAGTAAATAAATTCGCATACGTGATCGCACGCGCACGTTGCTGCTGTTGCAAGCCTGCCTCCATTGCAAGGGTCATCAGAACCGGCAGCCCTCTCTCCTCCCTTTCTTCCTTTCCTTTCTTTTTCTTCTTCTTTTATTTCTTCTTTTTCTTCCAACCCTTGGCACTCTTCGTGTCGTCACGGACGCTCGTGCCAGCCCGTAACGCGCGAAGCGCAGAGGTTACATAATTATTCCGGCCGTGCCTCGCAAGCGTTTCTTGGCCAATAGGACTGTGGTTCTATAGGACAGTGGATGGTGTCCCCATAGAAGCCACGCCTCGTGACCCAGACTCCCACATAACTGTTCTCGAAACATCATCGGCAGTCGGAATGAATCGACGCAACGCAAAAGGAAGAAAGTAGCGTTGCAGTAGTAAGAGAAGCAGAATGGAAAAAGATAGGGCATACACGGATAGGATATACGCCGTCTGTTCTCTCTCTCTCTCTCTCTCTCTCTCTCTCTCTCTTTCTTTTTATCGTAATTATACAATGAAATACAAAATTGGCATTATAGATTCTATCATCATCGTACGGTACCTAAACGTACATTATTATCATAAATATTGAAATTTTTGCAATAATATACATCTCGATACTGTAATACGAACACGAATAGACTGGAATTTATATTGCCGCACACTGTTAGACGTCGCAACGGTAAACTTTGATATCGAACCACATACAAGTTACTATGCAAATCGAATTGTAACTTTATGAGAGCAAGAACCTTCGTTTCCTTGACGTTATATTATAGATATACATATCTTTCTTTTATATATATATATATATATATATATATAATGTATAAAATAATTTTGTAATTAGTTTTTATTTAATAATTTATTTGTAATTATCTAAACGTTCTGCTAATGTTATTCAATGACTGTAAAAATCTATATGGTTAAGTAATATGTTACAAAACTTGATTACAAAGACGAATAATCTAGCCATCTATTTTATGTTTGTAAAAGTGTAAAATAGTTGTCTCTTAAGCCATGCCAAGCACTCGAGTTCCAGTGCCAAGTGGCCGGTTTAATGGCACGTTCAAGGTGTGTCCACAGCAATTCAAGGTCCGTGATATGCTGTCGTGATTCTGTTATCACTTCCTAACGTAACAGTCACTCCCATTGTTTGTCTGACGATATTTCGTCGTGTACCTACGTACATATAATATGTATCTATACATGCTCAATTGAGATATCACTTTTCCGGAATCAGTCGCGTCTTTTCTTCGACGAGACGTATTATCGGGAAATACGAAAACATAAAAAATAAGAAATAATAAGCTAATTTATTATGCAAACACAATCTTCTGACATTTCCAAAAGCATAAATGGTATTATGGTGCTTAATAATTATTGTATAAATATTTAAGTGACACTTAAAAATATTATTTATTTTTTTATAAATAATGCTTCATGTATATAAAATTTCATGAGTATATAGACAAGAGATTTTAATCCTTTCGGCGATGAAGGCACGTGCACACCTTGAAAGTATTGCGGACAAACGAGGAATTCTCTTGGCGCGCGCACGGCCATCCGTCAAATTAAGGGATGAAAAATGTACAAAACCTGGATGTTTCATCTTTCAACGTCCTATTTTTCTGTCACCTACACGCGTCCCTTTATCCTTTTTGTCGCTCTTGGCTTCGCGCCGCTATGGGTCACTACTGCGCGTGGCTACTCAATGGACAGTATATGCCGGCCACTCGGCCCCGCAAAACGCGTGTCGAGAGGATTATCAAAGAATGCTCGGACATTGGTAGAACTTTTAGGGCCTTTTTAGTTTGCCGTCCTTTGAACCCATTCACGTAGGCACTCGAGCGTGCCCACCGTAGCCTACGTTTCGCGCGATTCATCCGCGGTTACATGACAGCTGGGAAAGGACATACGACGCGTCTAATTGCCAATTAAAAAGACATTTTTCGCCGCAGGCAAGCTGACCGCTTGAATGGCCGGCACTATATATTTGACCACCGTCAACACTTGGACATCTGCATTTTGGTCAGTATAAAACCGCCATTCGTGGAGCTAAACGTTTCTTTCATTGCTCTCAGTGGTTGTGAAACTTTCTCTCTGCGGGTATAGCGAAAGGGTTATGATGGAAAATTCGAAAAACACACAGAAGATCTATTGATTATAAGTTGAAACAAATTGAAATATGGTCTTGTTGTTGATTCTATATTGAATTAAAAAAAAAAAAAAAAAAAATTTCATGTTAATCTTATCAGTTCCGCTTTAATACATAAAGTTATGATGTATTACGAGTTGTTGACTAATTTATCAGAAATATGCTGAATATTCTTTATTATTTTTATATATATAATTTAACTTTCATAGTAATAATTAGAACAAAATTTACAATTCTAAACTTTCAAAAACATATACAACCGACAAAATCTAACAGCTTTATAGTCAAATATTCCATTAAATTATTTGTATTATATATGAAAACGTAATTCACCTGAAAAAATTTCCGACAAATCCATATTCAATTTTTCTTCAATTTTTTATTCTTATCTTTTGTTTTTTAGTTTTTCATTTATTTAATATTTTCCATTCATGTGTAATTGAAGTGTAAAGTGGCGAAAAAGTATAATGTCACCATGTCTTAAATCTTAATGTTTATGTCGATCAAATATCATGCATATTTATTCCGTCTTGAGATGCAACAATCGCGAGTCTTTAATTCTCGGTAGAATAGCTAATGCACACGCGTGCATGCGATGCAATTCATGTATCGCGTGGGCCGTGAGTTACGCGGTAACTTCCGGGTCGATTTCAATCGTCGATCTCGTGGATGAAATTCGACGGTTACCAGGAAGCGATCGATTCGCTCTGATGGAAGTGCGTGCAGTAGCCGTCCTTGTCGAGTCCACCCGATCGTCATTGGCGGGTCAGATAGGCGTGGATGGCGCGGCATATGGGCACAAAAGGAACCGAGAAGCGGACTCTGCTCTTGAGAAGAATTTCTCTTTCCCCTCTCGAGATCGCCGTCCTTCTGTTCGCATCTTTTTTTCTCATCATTTTTACCCGTCTCCTCCTACTCTCATTTTTTTTTACCGGAAAACCAGTTCGAGACTAGATGCAATGCGAGATACGAACACCCGGAAGGAGATCTCGCTACCGTACAAGCTGCGGCCAAGAAGCCCGAAATTTCGTAAAAAGGGTTCGGGAAATAACAAAACTGGCGGGACCAGCTGCACTCTTTTCCACGCTAGAAAGAAGACGGACCTGAGAAAGAAAGGGGTGAATGACGGACCGGCGAAAGGGGATACCTTTCACTCCGGTGGTATAAGGGATACCTTTCCTTGGTGTACACTTCCTGATTCCCTCCTGTTTGTGCCGGGAGAATCGTGAGGATCCGGAGTCACGTGTCGCGTGCCACGGCACGCGAACGGCTGGATCTGCGGCACGCTTCCGTAGGTTTACATACATATGTCGCGACGACCATCGTTGCGTATCAATCGATGCAGGAAAAAAACTTGGTAAAAGATCTTGAAAAGGGTCGACTCCGAGGATCGCCATTTAACGCATCACTTCTCTGCGTCGCGAAGTCACGATTTATTGAGATTTACTTTCAATCTTTCAAGACTTTGCGTAATTCGCCGTTTTTCGCGCCTTTCGCAGAGAGAGAGAGAGAGAGAGAGAGAGATCACAAATCATTCGCCCTTTCACGTACATACTACGAAGTAGTCAACATCCCCCCGCGTCGTAAATCTTCTTGACGCGGATCCGCCGTGCCGCGTCGCGCCGGTGCAAATTCATTCCCTCATCCGTCGACATTTTCGAATCAGCCGAAGCGCGTAATTCTCGAGCGATAATTTTCTGGCGCACGCACGCGAGCGAATTGCGTCGGATAATTACGCGCACGACAGAATTCACCGGTTAGACTTCATCGAGACATCCTACGTCTCGTTTTCATTTGCCTAGATTGCAGAATACTTTGCGCACATGAGCATGGGCAGCATGGCGTACGCGCCATTTATTTGTTATTCACAAGTTTAAAAGCCAAACGTTATACATACTTATAATATATGTACATTAAGCTTTTGTCGATGTGTAAGACACAACGAAGTTGATGCGACAATTGTATTACATTATTCATAAAGATCGACTTCTATAATAAACACAGAATATTTCTTAATAATATACGTAATTAAATTTTAGTTAAGAAGGAAGGATATGTAGGAAAAATAGGTCTCGAATGTATAGAAAATTGTTTTGCTTTAGCTTGCTCTTTTTACATGACTTTACATAAATATCCGTATTGCAGATATTATTGTGACAACATAGATGAGACCGCATTACGCATAGATTTGGAATATGAATGAATTATCGCAATTGTTTCGAATATGTATCAGAGGACGGCTGATCTAAATCAATGTAGGTATATGTAATATGTTTCGCGCTACGATTTAATCGAAACTCGGTTCGTATCCATTTGTGTTAGAACATTGCATGCCCGTGAGCGGCCGAGTGCTGTTGCGGAACGCGTGTCCGTCCCCTCTGTATACGCGGCGAACGCGGAAGAGGAGAACCCGCGATGCCGTCGCTAGTCCCTTTCCAAGTAAGAGTGGGTTAAGGCCCAAGGTCCTGCTGTCGTCTCGAAGGCGATCCCCCGGATGCGAAGGATATACACGCTCGGGCTACGCGTCCCGCGCCTCCGACCTACAGACTCGAGTCGGTGGGCACTTTATACCTAACTGTACCTACATTCACGGTTGCAACGCGAACGAGCGGACGTACACCGGACGCATACGATAACCCGCCACCATCGTGCATCGACTCGATCTTTCTCTTTCTCTCTCTCTTAACCTTTCTCTGTTTCTCTCTTTTCTCCCATTTCTCTTTTTTCCCTCTTTCTTTCTCCGTCCGTCTCTCTCTCTCTCTCTTTCTCTTCGCGTTGCGCATCTGCACACGCACGTTACCTATACCGTGTTTGTTTGGCGGTGCACACATACGCCCACCAACCGTATAAGCCGTGTGCCGCGTGACGTATATACGTGAGAGTGCCTTTTATGTAGGTACCTACATGCGTAAAGGCCTGAACTGTGCCTTCGAGATATGGCCCGTTACTCCGGGGTGTCGCACACTGGAGCCAGTTACCGTGTTACCGCAATTCAGGCCACAAAGTCAAAATACAGTTAGCCGTGGCCGCGTGCGAGAACCGTTTGGCTGCACGAAAAAAGAAATCCGGCTACTCGTCTTCGTTGTCGTTCTCCTCGTTATCAGACGTTCTCCTCGCGTCGTGCGCGAGAACATCCGGCAACCTACTTGCATGCAGAGACACATCCTTGCGCACGACACGAAGATGGCTCGCCAAAACTGATGACGAGAGCCTGCACCGGATTATTCGCCGGTTAACCAATCGTGAGAAATAAGTGGAGATAATCAAGTGTACGGGATTTCTGCCAATATACCGTTTCTCCGATATTACTCATGAAAAAAATCTAGGTCTTGCCCGAAGGCTTTCTAGCACGCCTTTCAATACTTTCTTTCTGGGACATGATTCTCAGGTCGAAGAGAACGTTCTTTCAAGCATCCGAATTTATCCGTTACATCGGGCTATAACGGGGCAACAGAATGTATACATTTGAAAGAGTACACATGTTATTTGATTAGTTGAATACATACGCGCGCGCGCACACACAACACACACACACACACACGCACGCACGCACGCACGCATAATTGTAATATCTTATTTCTCTTAATACTATAATTTAATGTATTTTTCTTTCAAGCATTTAAATTATAAAATACGTGTGCAGTACTTTTTATCTCAATCTAATATAACATCAAACATATTCAGTTTATAGAAAAATGCGCAAAGGTGTTCGACAATCAGTTGTATTCGTATTAAAGTATAATTGTATTCGCAACTCATGTATATATTCTTCATCAAAATGTAATCGCATATAAAAATTGTGCATATTATTAATATACACAAATTTCGTTATCATAATCTCGTTAGGATATTCAAATTGTGAATTAATATTATACGATTTTGACTTTCTTTCTTTTTCATTTGATCATTCCGCGTATCTGTATCTAAGAAACTAGGCCAAGAAGTTCAATGTTGGCACTGCAAGCTTTAATAGAGTTATCAGTCTCGGCAGCCGCGGACCCTGACACTATAGATCAGTACCGTGAGTTAGTGCACGTTACCGCGGACAGCCGAGCTCGTTTCGCGTGATGTTTCTACTATACGGCGCCGGTGTTACACGCGCATGAGTGCGTTTGAAGTAGCTCGTGTGTTCGCATTCTACGTAATAAATGTACAAACAAACGACACGATTGCAACAGTAGTTTTCATATTTATTACTATTTTTATTATCTCAATCAATCAGATTCTACGTATATGTACAGTATTAGCACGACTCGACCCGGCGACTTTGTACAGGATACATCGAATCTTATAATTCTGCCAAACATTTATTTTTAGAATCTAGAATAGATTTCACAATAAAAGTCATCCAGTTTTTAATTTTTAATATCAAGTGTTTCGACAATCAAGTAGATTTGATTTTTACCGAGGAGTAAAAGAAAAATAAATTTTTCTTAAATGTCGCATCTGATGCGATATTACTGAATACTGAGCAGATTTGAAACATTTTATGTTTAAAATTGATAATTAAGAAAAATTTTAAAAACCGGTACCGTCAGATATATAATCTAAATAATTTTGACATTCTGACACTCTAGTATTCATCTTATAATCAGTACTTGAAATTGAGAAACATCAAAGCGCGAGCATTCTTTGCTTCTTATGGCCGCGTGCCTTTTCTTCCGTGGGAAATACACAAAAGCGTCTTCAACATCAGAAAGAATGGCGCGAGGTCCGAGAAGAAGGAGAAAGAGCAAGAAAGATGGAAAAGACAGAAAGAAGTCTGACTGCAAGATTGCAACACTACCCGACAACGGGCCATCCACGTGGATCTTGAAATTTTGAGAGTACAAGCACGCGGTTGTGTCCCCCCCCCCCTCCCGTTCGCTCTCGCCCTTTACTTCGTCGTTGTACACATGTCCTGCACCGAAACCCTTCTCCTCTCCGTTTTTCCGCTCACGCAGCATGAAAAATCCGCTGGCCAAGGTGGGAGGAAGGATGATGCTTTCGGTAATCGTAAACTGCGCCGACACGCAAGGGCCCCCACATGGCATTCCACACGTCCGTCCGAATCGGATGGACAACGAGGAAAGGCGGAGGGCAACGCCCAATTCGCAACCTACGGGACGCATTGATATAGTCCCTAGGGAGTGGGCGTCTGGGACGACGCTCGCTATTTCTAGACCGGGCAATTGTTTCGCCGCTTCTGACTGAACTGCGCTGGAGGTTAACGACACCCGCCGTCTGTCGAAACGTACTACAGCTGAATATCATTTCGTGACTCCGCGGATTCGAGTTACCGAGAGTTCGAGTACCGTCTCTCTTCTTGCTTCTTGAGGTGAGGGTTCCTGTCCTTGTCTTTTGGTCGTAACGAAACAATCGGCCCTCTCTCCTCCCTGCACCTTCTTTCTCGCGTTCATGTTCACGGTGAATCGAAAAATCGACATGGCCTGACATGCACCTGCATGCATCGAATATGTTACTCATAACGACGACACCGCTGATCGTCGCGTCGTCGCTCGCAGAGTGGAAGCCGGCTGGTTTTAGGAATGAGGAAGTATTTCACGAATACTACCACCCACGCGCGCTTGTACAACGTAAGCAAATGTTGCGCAACCGGCCGGTACGATTCTTTTCACGGTTTTGTGATATGAGCTCGTTGTCACTAAATTCAGACAGTCCTTTGTGACAAGAAGAAACAGGAAGTAAATATAATAGAACCAGCTATCTTAATGCCAACTGATCGTCGAGTGATATTCGAGATTGTACGAGTATTGTATGCAACGCGAATGCGATAACGCATTATATCACGATTTATCTTTAATTAAAGTGTTGAGGAACTCGCGTAGTTTTTGAGTTATAAAAGTTGGACAATGAAAGATTTGTTACTTGTTCAACTTTATGCAAACTTTAGTTTAACGAAATCTCTAGATGTATCTCGTTATAAAGTTAGAATATATCAAAGTTTTAATCTAAAAAGGAACACGTAATCAGTTGATCAACCTGATTTATCATGCGATCACAAATATAGATACATGAAAGAAATGGCGTACAACTTTCATTTGTCCACAGGAAATTGCGAATGGCGCGACAATCGTGTTGAGTTTCTCCTCCGATAGGCAATGTGTGCACGACCGCATATTCGTGCACGTTATCTGTGAGAGAATTGCGTTGCAAGTTGATCGCTAAAGAAGAAAGCCTCGTGAAAGTCAACCGGTAGTGTGTATCGTGCGAAATAATTGCTCAGCTTACTGTTTGTAAAGGGAGAAAGGAGGAAAGATAACATAGAAAGAGAGAGAGAGAGAGAGAGAGAGAGAGAGAGAGAGAGAGAGAGAATCCTTCGCTCATGTCTTTTCGATGTCCGATTAATTTGGTACTGGTGAATTAGTCCGCGATTGTGTACCTTGACACTGTGTGTCAAATCGGTTTTGTTAAATCGGGCAACTGTTTTTGTACCTCCGTTTACTTTTTGAAGTAACGTATATTTAATCATAAAATCAATACACGCCAATGAGAGTAATGTAAAGAATCTGGACATGAAAGATCTTTTAAACCGTTTATATTTGCTTCTGAAACGTATCTTTAACGGAAATACTACTTTTTCCTTCGTATTTTCTGTCACATTGTTCAAAATTCGTCTTAATTTTTCAAAGCAGATTTAAAAGGATAATTATAGTCAAACTTTTACACGTTACCTATATCTTTTCGTGAGCCTAACCGTTTCTGTTTCAACCTAGGTCGCACTATAGACTTTCGTTTCTTTCACTCTCGCATAATCGGTATCTTTATTGTTGCAAATTGCAAACTACATGACGATTCCCTTTTGTCGATGCTATACACGCTTACATACCCCACATCGCACGCGTATTTCTTGATCATGATTCGAGTCGCGTACTGATCACGCGTTAGAGAGAGACGATACGTACGTGCATTGATACATACGTGAAAGCGATCCACGCGACAGGCAGCAGTGAAAGCACACATGTTCAACTTACGTTATTCGTTAATATAAATGTATGCATATAATTGTAAAAAATATATAATTAATTATAAAAATTTTTAATATATTTTATTTTTTTTTAAATTGGAAGGTCATGAGTGAGGTTAAAGTTTTAATTAATTTTAGATCACTCATGATCTTCTTTAATTTTTTTATGGTATACGAAATGAAGGAATTTGAATATCTAATTTTAATAAAGATCATGTATAATAGCTTTGATACATCCAAACTTTTTGTAAATTTTTTTCATAACAAATGTAAAAATAATATTGAGTATATCAGCATATGAACTGTTTAGAGTAAATGTACATCAGGAATAATTAACGTCAATATCAATCTTTTCTATAAAAAATATCAATAAAAGAAAATACTTGAAACGAATAAATGATTTCTCGATTTGGACACGTGATGTGCTCTCTTTTATCTTTCTTTATGTCGTAGCTAAATTAGCGCGTTGTATTATTATTAATGGTAGCATTGGGCGATCGTGTCCTTCTGATTTACGCGACGGTAAGAGCAGGGAATAAGATGAGCACGCGTGCAGACGTGCAGGTGACTGATTTCACTTTCCCCGACGAGGAAGGTGGTTCTCCCTCTACTCCTTTTTTTCTACGGGGAAAGTAAGAGAGAACCGTGAGAGTGCACTAAAGCTGTTAAAAATGGCCCGAGCTCCGGACACGTACCGAGTTTCTTTTATCATGACGCGCGATAACGCAAATTTCTCCTTTTGTGAATGTTATTAGACATGAAAATGTCGTTAAACGTATTTTGCGCGAAGTTCGATCTTTCTTGTAACTTTAAGAAATTTAAAAGCGAAAGTAATTTTTCAATAATAACAGGGAGCACACATGGTTTTTAAGTTAATAATTATCTAAAATTCCATCAGTTATTTCTTCAATTGTTAGATATATTTGAATAAAGTTTTTAAATAATTTTTAGAAAGTCAATATTATTATATAAGTATATTGATTAACGACGTGATTATTTCCTTTATTTAATACTATTAAATATTGTGTGTAAGTATAAATGTTACATAGAAAATTATTTTATAATCAATATCATTAAAACATAATTAATATTACAACTTATAGTTAGGGACAAGGAATTCTTAGAAAGTGTGATTTCTTTCGCGAGATTTCTATCTATGACTAATCGATCGGATTACTTTCGTTTAGTGGCCAATTACTTTCGTAAGCTCATGTACAATGACTCAGAATCTATAAATAACTATGTAGCTGTATTCTTAGTCACATCTCGAAAAAAACGTGTTGATTGATTCATTCCACGGAAGCATCAACATCTTCATAAACATGTTTTCACTTTCGACAATTTCAATTATTTTTGTAGCAGAAATAAAGATTTATCTTTTACAATTTTAGTTTACACATATATGTGCGTGTGTGTGTAAATATAATATAAATATATTATAAATTATAGAGTACGTAAAACTTTCATTGCATCAAGTATCCAAAACCGAATAGTGAAAAATACGAAACTTTTGACAAAATTTTTACTTTCATTCTACAAATTATACATAAAAAATAATCTAATAGTGATTCAATATACTGATATATTGAATGATTTCACCTCGTTCATAACACAATCATTCTGTCAATAGATGATTTGAACATGCTAATCTTACAATAGCTAAATCTATTCAGAGACCGAGTTCAATGATCTGTCAGTTTTCGGCGGTACCTAGGTAATTTAAGAATTGACGGAAGAATCGCGAACTCTACATCCCATCAGCGACGTATCTTTCTCTCTGTCTGAGCATCGTTCCCTCTCTCGTTCTCTGCATCCCTTTTTCCCTCTACATCTCTTTTCCGCTCTTTATCTCTCTCTTTCTTTCTACATTTCTATTTCTCTTCTATCTCTCGTTGAACGTTGGACACGCCGAGAGAGGGTCAACGCACCTAGCCTAACGAGCAAGCAGTCGACCAACCTATCTATTCTGCCTACCTACCTACCCATCTACCTACTTATCGTCACTTATTCACCGTCGCTCAAGCTGCTTAGATAGCACCTTGAATTGGTGGATCGCCGCAATACATCGGCTAGATACCGTTCATTTTGGGCCAGGTAAGGCACCTTCTCGCGTGCCACGCATGACGGTAAGGCCCCCCTGGACTACACGGGTCCGCGATAATTCGTACGCCCGTATTGGAGGAGCGGCATGGCACACTGTCGGGTCAGTGATCCAGCTGGAATCGATTTGCAAGAAAGCGGTAGGGGCAGAGCGGAGAAAGGGAAGCGGAGTTCTCAAGTGGATAGACGGGAGGTCTATCGTACGAGCGGCCTTTTTTTTTATCTCTGAGATAAAAGAATTCATTATTATCAATCAATTCGAATGGACCAGCTGTCAGTTATCGCTAATCGAACATCGTGAATTTCAAGACGATTGATTATATTTCGCTGACATATTTTTTGAATAAGATAAATTTGTAACTAACTCTTTTTTAATTGATAAAAACGATTTAAGGTAATTCGCTTTACGCTTTGTTCTCTATCCTCAACGATTATGCATCTCGAGACTATTAGTAGGAAACGCCGAGGATGAATACTCGCGTGAATTAAACGCACTATAAAGCATTAAATCCACGAATCATCTCGCGACACTTAATAACTATTATTAAAGATTTTAAGCTTTGTTCGCAATAAACAATATCATACATCATCTGAGAAACGTAAATATTTTTCATTTTGTTTAATATATGTTAATATTTTACTGTTAAACATATTTCAAAATTATCATAAATTTACGCAATATCTGTCAACTATATATTTAGACGCTGCGAACAGCTTGATTATAACTGCAAAATTTTATTAAAATACATACACACACGTATGTAAGCGCGCTTGATGATACAATACGCGATACAAACACGATATTTAATAATTTTTCCTTCTTCATATTTTGTACCATGCTTATCATTCAAAATTTGTTTTAATCTTGAAGTTTAATTAGTTTACATAGTTGATAGTGACAAAAAATGTCGGAATTAAATCACATTTGTTATCAGCGAACGAAATTTGCGATCGAGCATTCGCGAACGCGAGATCGTCTCGGGACAGGGTGAACGCCCGACCTAGAGGCTGCGCATTGCGTCCGTTCAGAGTGGCTGCGAGCTCTCGCGGGAGTTTCAACCAAGGCGGGAATGAAGCGGAGCAAAGCAATGAGAAGGCGCGTCGCCGGTAATGCGAACCATGGGATACGTAAACACGCAACTGTCGTCGAGCGTGCTACCTCGATGCGACGCTTTCAATCGAGGATTACGCATGATCAAGCACGCATCTATATATGCACGAATGCAAAATAAACAGATTTTATGAGGGTCAATGTAAAAGCCTTTTCAAGATACAATATGATGCTTTCGGGAGTCTTGTCCGAATTGTTCTTTTCAACCAACTCGACCAGAATCTTTGCACCTTCGTCCGCGACGACATCCATGATTTACGATGCAAATATTATGCCATTGTACGAGACAGTCCTTAGGAAATAGTCGACTAGTCAGACCGTTCCACGACGAAGTCAACGCGAGACGGGAGAGGCGGAGTGGTTAGGTCAGGGAGAGCCCGACACAAAACTTTGCCACGCACATCGACACAATCGCCTCGACAACTCGAGCGAACGTCTGTGCTTTTCTCTTCTTTTTTTCTCTATCTCTTACTCTCTTGCCGTCTCAATTGCTCGTTTGCACTCTAGTTCATTCTCCGTCCTTTCTGGTTCCTCCACCTCTCTTCCTATACCTTCCTCTTTATATATTCCCCACTTTTCTCTTCTATTCTCAGTTCCTCCTATCCTCCCTCGCCTTCGCACCTTTCCACCGACGTCACCCTCTTCACGTCGTCTCTTCTTCCTCGTTCCTTCTCGCTCTATCTTCTTTCCTTTCTTGGCATATCGTCGTACCCTCCCCCCCCCCTCCAATTTTCTTTGCTCTGTTTCTTTCGCATCCTCCTCTCATAGTGTCTTTCACTTTTTCCCAGCCGCTAGTGGAGCACACAGCTTAGCGTGACGATGATACTATGCGCGTTTGGACTTCCCGAGTCCTTTGGACTTAGGATCGTAGCAGCGCACCGCGGGCGATTAAGATCGCGCCGTTCCTTAATAACTACGACGGCTGCAATGGCTCTGCCGCTGCGCATCACTGATAAGATGCCGCGTTTCCTATATGACAATATATAAGCGATATATATATAAAGCGCCGGAGAGTGAGACTCCGAATTTCTGGAATGGATGGACCCATCGGAGAGGATGAGACCTTGTCAGGGTTGCTCGTGCAGATGAGAAAGAGCAGAGAGAGATTCGCCACGATCTTGATCGCACCGCGAAAGTTACAAGAGAGATCCGTCGGTCGGCTATCCCGCTTAAAGATATTGGAACCCAAACTGCGCCCGGTATTGAACGGGACAATTAACAGGACATCTGCGTAAGATGCTAGACAAAGGCTAGCCGTGTCCACTGAGTTCAACTCTAAGCGAGGACGAGGCACGGAGATGAGCATTGAAATTCGGAAGAATTCTGGAATGATCGGCGAATTCCAGTTGTGAGGACGAGGAACGGCGCGGCGTCTACCCTGCGCTTTATCACTCTCCCCTGCATCTTCATCTTTCGTTCTGCCGAAATAAACAGGTCACAATTTTTTTAGTGTATATCTGCGTTAGCATCTTGTGTAATCTTGGCGTGTTTACGGCGCATTATTTTCTATAGTAAATCTCGAAATATAATGAATTTATAATTTTATTTGGTATAATTTCGAGTATTATCTAATTCTCGAAAATCGTTTCATTCGTCACTAATTAGATCTATGAAAGACTGGTGTTCTCTACTAGAGGAAATTGTGAGATATTGAAAACATCGCATTTTACATTGAAAGCGCTCGTATTTATAGACTTTAAATTAATTACCAAAAGATCATATTAATTTTAAACTTGCTTTAATCGATGAAAAGATAAAGAGTAAGTAAATAAATAAGATAGCGATGAAATAGACAATAAATTAACCTAGGCTAATTGTCTCTTACTAATTGTATTTCAAATTTGACGATGTAATAATTGTATATATCTTGAGGAATTAAATTGTCGTAATTATATTGAATATATATTACATCTAATTAGATAAGATAAGAACACATTTCGCGGAAATCTGTAAACAAGACTGATAAAATATTTATAGGCTATAAATATGCTATGATATAGTTCATTGAACTTAACACTGTGCAGACATTGAAAAAGGTTGAAAATTATAGTTCTTTTTTCCGAGTAATTCTAATGATTCTCACGATTCTATTCTAAAAAAAATCTAAAAGAATCCAAAGTAGTTTGGCCGTGTCGGCTTAGACCTTGAAAAGGTCGATAATCCGAAAGGTTGCTAGTAGCTATCGCAAATCAAAGTATAGCTATTTAAAAGTTAGTAACACATAGAAAGAGAATTTTTGGTTAGTGCAAATAGAAAAGAAATAATATCAGAGAAAATCGATATTTAATTACTATTCACAAAAGGCTAGATAAACTTACCAAATATTATATTATACGATATTTTACCAAAAAATGATGAATTCAGAAAAGTCTTTTGGAACCATCTAGTCGATTGAATTTACTGCGCTAAATCCATTGATGTTGCGTGCTTAGGTATAAGAGAAGATCCACATCACAGGACGGCGTTTCGAAGTTGCCTGTTGCGCAAACCTCGATAGGTACGTAGGCAGGTTCGTATCTTGCACAATCGCCGTTGGCATATAGAAGCACAACGCAGTAGAAAAAAAAGAGTGTCTGAATTGCTGCAAGAGTCGGCTACTGACATCTTCTTCGCCGTAAATTCAACGGATAATCATTATTTTCAAAATGGCTCATTAAAAAATACTTTCAAATACAATTAAAAAAATCAGATATTTAATATCGACAGTGACAAGTATTTAATGTATGAAGATTACAAACAATAGTTAACGCTAATCAATCGTTCAATCGCATCTTTCGAAATATGTGATTGTCGTTAAACTTTTATCATATGCTACCGAATTTTAACTGCCGCTTTCTTTACTTGATATTTATATTAATGAGATAATACGTATGAACAATAATGTATTGTGCATATCTGATCACATGTCGGATTAATAGATAACTTTACACGATTCTTGATAATATCCTCAATGATGTACAAGACGCACGCATATTACGAGATAACAACATAAGGAGGCTGTGATTATCTTGTTCGTACAATTTATTAATACTTTGAGATGTCCATCAATGTCAAGTCTACAATCGTGGATATTAAGTATGCATCACTACACTTTATAATTTTCATGTGAAAATTATTTAAAGCGATGAAAGCCGATTTCGATTGTACGATGACGATTGAAATGTCCAAACTTACACTCGTGACACATATTGACGATGCGAGAAAGCATGTTTGTATTTTGTCCTTTATTTACTAATGCCAAATGTAACACTAATTAATATTCGACCGCGCGGTTTATGTGCGATAAAAATCGTGCGTGAAAAATCAAAGAAGGAAGTGTGCGTATGAAAACACTGCTCAGATCTATATTTCCTCTCGAAAGTGGGCTTGATGACGTCGCGGTGTAACAAGGAGATGCACGCGGCCGGTAAATCGAACCTTAAGGATGATCAAGTAATTTATGATCACCGTATCGACCTCTTTCTCTCTTCCTTTTTCGATCTTCTTCTATCTATCTTTCCTCGCCTCTCTTTCTCTCTCATTTTACTCGTCTCTACCGCGCACGGGCATAGCAGAAGGACGCGCTACCCCTCCAAACGTAGAGCGAGATGCTGTTGGTGGGATGAGTACCAAGTAGCAACGAGTCATTCACCTTTTATCCCAGTAACACGAAGTCGTAGCCGCGAGCGACGACGGACGACAAACTACAATCTGCACAAGTACCGCCGTGGCGTATCTAGGTATCCAAACGGCCATAAGCTAGACCGTGCATTAATTTGTATCGGCAGATGAGACGCCGGCGCACGGCGTCTTTTCTCATTCCGTTAGAGTTGTCCCCCTCGTTCCAAATGCAGCGAGCACCCGTCAACGAACGAGAGATTTTGCGAAGCGCGAGCAATGACGTCGGGACCGGTTAGTACGTATTAAACTAATGTTGCGGATAAACTCTTTCGATCGCATTTAGATTAAATTGAAGACTGGCATAAAAAAGTACGTGCACATTATACTGATATCAGTGAAAAACGGGATTCTGATCTTCCGCCCGTAAGATATTACATTGCTTTCGTGTTTTCCTTCCGCGGAAAACTCTTATCAAAGAATCTATCGAAATATAATTTTAATTAGTCTTCTATTTATATTTTCAAGATATACATTATAGATATTTCTAATATTAATTAATATTTTTAAATTGCGATTATTTAATTAATTTTAATGCAATATTAGTATTCTTCCGTTATGTTAACAATATTTTTTTACTTTTAGAAATTTCCAAATCAGTAATTTGATATTTTGCGATTCACATTCAAACGACAAAACTTGATAAAATTATTTTTTAAGTAATTTACTTTCTTTAATTTCACGTTTTTAAAATGCAATAATTTCTTACCGAAAGAGATTTTTTATTATATAAACATCCATAAATTAAAGCATTTTGATTTATCAATTCTATTTAATTTCTATTTAAATGATACTTCATTAAGTTGAGCATTTTCACGATATTGCTACTAAAACTTTTATCTTACTGAATTCAAATTCATATCATTAGAATATAATGGCAGAATATAAAGAATGAACAATGACGACAAACCGGCCTACCGGGCAATGCCTTCAGCACAAACGAGGGAACACGTTGCAGCTGTTGAGTTGTAAGAAGTAACTTCTGTAGGCCATGTTCTGAATCCGCTTAATAATAATACAAACGTTTTAGAAATTGCCATGGTTACTTTTACAATTCTGTATAGATAAACGCGATTTTTTTTAAATAAATGAAACCAATACGATAAGAAAAGATATGTCAGTTAATAAGCAGAAATTTTCTTATTGTAAAATGTATTAGGATTAACACAAGTATTTATATATTAGAAATACAATAAATTTTTTATGGGTCACTACAACATTTATTTATAACAATTCAGAATGTTAACTACGACCAGTAATGGAAATGTAATAATTCTATAATAACATATGTATTTTTAAGAGACTGTAAAATTTGTTAATTTTACTTGTTTCGTAAAACAGTAATAGTAGAAAAATACATAATATACTATAGTCATATAAATTGTATAGGAAAATCGTTAGCTTCATGATATATAACTCGAACACATGATTTCTAAAATGATAACTTCTCGATCGATTTCGCGTGAGGTCAATGAATCCATCCCACTACCTAACGTCACACTAGAAATAGTGTTAGAGGACGATGTAGCAGTTCCGCCAACGCTTTGATAATGAAATAGCTTCAACGCACGCAATATATTTAAAATTTAAAACATTTTTACATAGTATTATAATAATATAGTATTTGTACAAGTAACAAATTAAACCGAATTTTTTATTAGCAAAAACTGCAACAATTGGAAGTATTTAAATTAAGCTTATATTACTGTAAATTATACATTATTCTTTTAGAAAAAATTCTAAATTAATTCTATACATTCTATATGTTTCGCGACCCATATATTTCGTTTACTTGCAGCCCGAAAGAAACAGTCCCTTTTCTGGACAAATCTACATAGTAACAGATTGTATATAGTTGACATATTCGGATTTTCAAATATTTTCTGATAACCCATGTTAACCAGTAATTATTTACCGTTGACGACTAATTCTGTGACTCGAAAAATTCCTCTGGATGGAACCTCCTCTCTTTCGAGAGTTTCTCCCTTCCTTTGGTCTGGCAGATCCCACTTTTCTCCCCACGTGAGGCCCAGTGCGAACACGTGGGGGTTGGACTTATGGACCGAACGATATATCGGGGGAAATTTTCCGAAAGCTCGGTCGGAGTGCCAATTGCCGCTGTAGCCGGCAGCAACGGCCAATCGCTGTTGCCCCTAGTCGGACAGGTGGGGGCCAGCCGAGACTTAAGCGAGGCCACTCGCCGTGGAGCTGTCAGAGCTCTGTGGGGCACGGTCACGCACACACAGCAGCTGGTCCCTTCAGTTTTTCCGGTAGCGTCCACTTCGTCGATCGTCGTCTCCGGATCGCGCGATATTCCTTGCGAATTACTTACCGTTTTTCCCGATCGATTTGCAACATTTGAAACTGTGGACCATTTCGTGGATCACATCGACGATCGTTCCGTTCGCGTACCGTCACTTCATTTGACGGGATTGTCTTGAAGATTTCCGATAATTCAGGACGTTTCAGGAGCCGCCGTTTTTCACGGGATCGCACGATACTAGAAGTGTCAGAAGTGCCTGCAACGCTCTGCTAGCTATCCAAGGGAGCCGAGTAAGAAGATATGGCTCAGCAGTTGGACCCCACCGGTCTCTACTGAAGACGTTTTTCTCCGCGATCGAGCAACTACATACTTCCGCTTTCAGTGTTGTTGAAGATCATTATCGTCGACATGGCAGCAGGAGGATTGGACCCCACGGGTCTATACTGAAGTGCCGTCGAATATAACTGCATTTCTCAAGACTGTTTATATATCCATATCTCCGAAGGCTTTCGATTGACTTTCAATTAAAATTGTGCAACATGGCTGGACTCGATCCAACCGGTCAGTATTGAAAAGGTGAAGAAAGGATCAGAAGAATCGAGGAAGTTATAGGAAGGAGACCCGAGAGATATCTCAAGGTCGCGACATGGCTGCTACCGGAGGTCTCGATCCGACTGGACAGTACTAAAATATCAACGCCTCCGAAACTCGGAGGAAACATCCTCATAAATCGATATTATCGATGATGGAAGAAGTGAGAGGAAGAGAGGAAGTCTCATCTTCCAACCTAAGGAGACTGAGATGGAGCATTCATATTCGCAAAGGACGACATCGGACGTTCCTCGTAAATGTGGAACGTCATTGAAGATGCCGAATCTGCCTACGTACAGGGTGAGTACTTCTTGTCTTACTTAATCAGAATTAATGTTAGATGCAAAAATAGATCATCACGCGACAGTTTTGCTCGCAATTGTTCGATTAATCTGCCTCGGTTATACTAGCGTTATTAGATAGCCTGCCTCAATTACGACATAACTTGTCTATTCTCGCACATGTTCGCCATGGTTACATAATCTATGGCAGTGATTCCGCTCGAGCTCGTGATCAGGTCGTGACTACTCGCGAACTTCTCTTTCGGCGGTCAACCCTCTCCCACTTCCGCGAGCCTTGCTCCTTCTCATTCCGATTTACCTTCTCTTCTTGCCGTAACCGTGGTCGCGTCGAAGTTGCAAAAGAAGGGAGGAAGACTTCTTCAAAGATGACCCGCGCATGACCGACGATCCAAAAGAAGGAGGGAGCCAGTTAAGAGGAACGCCACGAGGAACAGGGCAGGAGGAGACTCACGTGAAGTAGGACCGCTTGTGATTCCTTAACATTACGTCACATCATCCTATATCGATACCTAAAGCTTTGCTTGCAACCCATTGGCTACCGTGATCCGATCGAGATCGATGAGGTAGGAGATCCTCGCGGCTACTACTGGTTGTCTAATTTTGACAGACGTGAGGTTTAACGTTAGAGTATGAGGCGGCTATCTCACGCAGATACGCGTTTTATCTACCCGGTTTTCTTGTCGCGGTTACAAGCAGGTGCCCCTCTGGGAGTCAGTCTAGACCATTCACCTCGCCATTACCGCCGGCACATAGACCCGAATATGTTCCGGCATGTAATTAGACGAGCTGTAGCATCATCATGCCTAACTAATTGCGATCGTCTAACTTACGATCGGCTATCTCCTTTGTTATTTGAAATAGATCCAATAAAATATTTTAGAATAAACCGTATATGCATATATCTCTCTGTCTGATAAATCGTAGCTAAGAAATTTTCTACAATTTTTTTCTTTATCCATTTATCGATATATTTAACGATATATTCACATAATCTTTTCTATCATATAAAGTTTTCAATAAATTTTGGCATTAAAATATTCTGTTAGCAAATTTTCAGAATTATTATAAATACAACTTGCACAACTTATTTTATAATTACTTACGCGATATTTAACAACGATATTTAAACAGTATCGTGCAAATATCCGGCATTTCGGCACGCGACGCAATTATGCGTGTGGTGACGTGTCTCATCGCCAAATATAATCGTACAAAGTAGAGAAATCCTGGAAAAGTGTTCTAGAAATCAGTCGCGTTCGGCATTATCAACTCGCGGGCGTGTACGCACGTCGCGTCGCTTTCGCAAAGTCACGAAATTAGTCTCGGTCCCATGGGAAAGACAAGACCCCGATATAGTGAGTATAGCCGAGGAGGAGGCCTCGGTCGACTCCTCACATGGCCGAGTTCATTGACACCACCTGAGTTTTGGGCATTCACCGTCTCGCTCGCGCGAACACACCGTCGATCGTGCCCTCTTCGTCAGGAATAAGCGATCGTTCCTTCGCTCGTCCGTTCGCTCAAGTCAAGTCCGCTCGGTCAGCCACCGTGCCTCTTCCTCCTCGATGACCGTTTCGAGGGATCCCCTAGGTTTCGCGGAAATGAGTCGCGATATGCCGCGATTCGTCTTTTTTTTCGCGCATTCGCGAACAAATCAACTCGATCCTTGCAAGAATTTCGAGGGAATTGCGTTAATTTTCGTGAAAAATAAAAGCGATTTCTTTGACGAGCTCGACTCAATCGGGAGCGGACGTGGGCAGATTCTTCAAAGTTTTCTTTTGCGCGGTTGTGCGACCCGCATACATGAGCCTCTTCCGGGTGCGCCCCAAACCGTTCGTTAGCTCTCGCGCGAAGTGTATGCAAAAGCAGTGCGGCAATTTGCCGTGATTACTCGACGAATATTTGCACATTAAAAGATAGATGTACTGCATTGTATTTCCAAAACTATATAGAATAAATGTATTTTATTCTTTTTTCTTTAATTAGAAATGAATTGTAGTATATACGTTGTACGAAGAATCAGAGTGACGAGTGTATATGACAGATAGTATATTTATCATGTTAACGAAACATATTTCGTACCGTCATATACGATCAGGTATCGGCATGAATGCTCAAACGCACGCAAACTTGAGATAATCAATATTACTCGCGTAATACTTGGATACAATAGTGTTGTGCGCATTGCTAAAAGAAAGAGAGAGAGAGAGAGAGACAGAGAGAGAAGAACCCCATTCCCTTATACTTAATGCGGCGTATACCGGAGGCGCCGTCGCCGGTTGTAATTTTGAACCGCTTCCGTTTATTCGCCATCGTAATATTTGCCTCGCCGTACGATCTTATTACCAGAATAATAGACAAATAGAAACTACGGAGATAGAATGTACAAATGCTGCCGTTGCTGCTGCTGCTGCTGCTGCTGCTGCTGCTACTGCTGTACAGAAATACCGAGACGAGAGAGCAAAAGAGGAAGAATGAGGATAGAATGACAGGGGAGAGAGGGAGAGGTGGAAGAAGGAGAGAGATCACGCGTGACCTAGGACAACATACCGCGCGACCTGCATGCCAATCGTCTCTCTCTTACTCTCGCACGTACTCGCACATTCTTTCATTTCTCTCTTACTCGAACGCGCGGTTTCTCTTCCCGTGTCGCACCGCCGTCTTTCTTCCTCCCTCTTGCGTCCCCCCCCCTCCCCGCAGTAATAGGCGTTCCGAATCGTACTCCTCGTTCCGCGATCGTGACACATCGGTCGTGGTTTAGAACAAGGCACCGTGATGCTATCGAACCCAGGAGGGCTCGTGGATTTTGGCAGGCAGACTTTTGTGCGAGCAACGTATCACGCATAACAATGGCATTATTCTCATATTTGAATTTGGTGAACGTGGTCGGATACGTGAAGGTGGCAGTCGCGATCCACGTGTACGTACGCGAACTTTCCTCGATGAGTAAATGAAAAATTAAGGCGGAGTTTATTTGGTGATCGGTCAAAATCAATTCGCATGCATTTCTCATTTCAATCTCCTTTCGAAGGGCCAATTAATTCTTTGTCGATCGCGTTTGAGAAATGTGTGATTTAATGTTGCGTTTATCTCAATGTGTTAAAATAAACGGTTTAAAAGCAAATTGATAAAATTATTTATATTCAATATCTTTTACAAATTCTTTATATGGTGGATACGGATTATATATATATATATATATATATACATACACATTATATTACATATTTTTGTAAAAATATTTGGCATCTCATCACATTCCTCCGAACATTAATCTTTGATGGACGATCACCTTATCAATTCCCTTTGGAACGTTTCAGAGCAATACTTCCTTCGAATAATCCGATAAACATCGTCGCACGTGTCTGACACGTGGTCGACTTGCCCGGCAACATTATCACGTATGAAAAACGCCGTTGTATACGGGACGGTTGGCATTCAACGGTCGACATTGCGGCATAAACTGCGGTGATAATAGGATAAATCGACTCGGTTGCAATTAACGTCGGGGTGGGCGCGTTAAATCACGATATTCTCGTTTAGCGTGCTGAACGAGTGCGCAATATTATCGGTTTAGCGGAACATCTTGGGCTGCAACACAGATAATACATAAAGATGCGTTTCTACGACGCGCGAGAGGAGATCGCGCGGCATTACGATCGTAGATGCCGGCTGCTCTCGTCGTTCCCCTCCAATCATCTTCCTATCTCTTTCTATAGCGAGGTTCCATGATCATCCTTCTTCTCCAATACCATAACCTCCTCCTCCTCCTCTTCCTTCTTCTTCTCGGCCATCTCTGCTTCCTCCCCCTCGTTACCTACTCCGTCCTCTCCCGCTGTGGTCGCCTCTTTTTTCGGCGGTTCTCTTTCTTTTTTTCTCATGTCCAGGAGATTCGGAGGTTCGTTCACCTTACGAGATATCTACTACTTGGACTTGTCTACTCCTATGGGAGCCGGGGGTACTGCCGCGTGGCCGTTTATAGTCATATAGTTGGCTAGAGAATAACACGCGATCAAGCTGTCCTATCCAAGATCACGCTCGATGAGCCAGACGAAACCGGGGCAAAGAGGTTTTAATTCAACATTCTTTGGATTCCCCCGAGTTTCTTTGCAGTTCATCGCGTCGGGCCGACTCTTAAAAAATCCTATATTTCCTTTCCACTCATAACGATGTCACCATAACGTGCATCGCGCATAATGCTCAACCTTGCGCTATCGTATTCGCCATTGAGCCGATTATAACATTCTCCATCTAGCAAAGATCGACGATCCGTGACGGGGATTGAGGAAAATTGTGTCGCCAGTGCGATGTCGGATTTATCTACGTCTTGAGCCTGTTGCATCGTCGATCTCTCAGTGTATATTCGCGGTAGCACGCCATCAGCCATCTACGTTCGGCTCGAAGTGTGCTATTCACGCGATAAAGGAATCTTCTCATTCGATAACCGCCGACCTTTCTCGAGCGAGCGCACGAGCACTCGCGCGTCGCACTTAACCATCCGCGAGTAAGCGAGCGGGCGCAAAAAAATTTCCGAAAGGCCAATATCGTCTGCATCATGGAGCGACGCCAGTTAAGCCTAAGGATAAATGGGCCAGGGCCGTCGTTGTAGCTCGTGCAACACGAAATTCCCTCGAAGCACCCGATAGTCCCGTGAAAGAACGATATCACGATTATACTAGGCACTCATCATCAGGCGGCATCTTAGGATGTGTTCGATGCATCGAAGGTCTGACCAAGCAAGCGGCATAATGCCAACCAGTGGCATTTACGGCGGTAAGACCACCTTTGCCTCGACTCTTTCTCTCCCTGCCTCTCTCTCTCTCTCTCTCTCTCTCTCTCTCTCTCTCTCTCTTTCTTCTTCTCGTCCTGTTCTTTCCTTCACACCCTCGCGCACCGTCTTTATCTTCGTCTCTCTCTCTTTCGTTCTCTTTGCGCCTGTCTCTTTTTCCGTCTCTCTCTCTTTTTCTCTTCCTCTCTCTTTAGCTCGTTCTCGCGGCGCACGGGTCTCGAGCAGCAGCTTCTTTAGCGTTCCATTACCGGCGTTCTATGGAATGCATCGGTCTCTCGCAACACCTACGAAGACCAAGTCCGCGGAATCGGCTTTAAACCCTTCAAGACAAACGGCGGAGCACCGCTGAACTTCATGCTTCTTTAACCACACGTGTTGGTGCTCCATCGTTAATGCTCCAATCTATTAAGAACAGAAATTTCGCTAGTTAACAAAATTTTCAGAATACGAGATACTACAAATTAAGTAATTTGAATTTAAATAAAGCAACGAAAAGACCCATAAGAATAAAAAATTAAATAACTTATTTATTGATAGAAATATCGTACAGATAAATGTTAGACACAGATTGATTTTATTTTTAAAATTTGTTTGACATAATTAGTAATTATGTTATGTCTCATTCTAGATTTTGTTGAAGTATGATATTACAAAATTATACTTATCACTATTTTAACATTTGTTAATCTGTGAATTTAAATGTTAAAGTTTTAAACATCGTGTAAATAAAATCATTTTATGCAGTTTAAAATCAAAGTAGACGCAAAGTAATTTTATTGTGTCTCTTACACAAATTGAATGTTACTTCAACATATTATTGGTATTTATAATATTATGAAAAGATATTTTAATGTAACAAATATTTTTATAATTACTGATAACTTATTAGTTATTATAAATGAACCACTAATGCTACGAAAATGAGCAATCACGGCATACTTCCTTGACGATTACAGTGATCCTTGTTGTGATAATTGACATATATTTATGGTCAATGACTACGGATGTGTCTGCGGATGAAAATGGGCCAATCATGACGATATTCCCATGTGGGCATTCCAACCGAGGCAGACTGTACGGAGGTCCTGCGAGCAATTGTACTCGCGTGCGGTAGCGCACGCGGTCTATGGTGATAGAAGTGCCGTCGGCGTCGGTGATGGTGAGCGGATTGCCTTGACGAGAAAATCACGTGGCCGCGGGAAATGACTTGTTATATAAACTAACGATTATCTCGGTACTTATACATTGCCACGTCTAATCCGATGAGTCTGACACGGCCGTCTAGGCGGCTCTGCGATAGACGACGTGTCTCACGTCCGTGTCGCATTTATCTGTGCAAGGATAACGTGGCGATATAACGCCCTCGTGAACGACACGCACCAATTATACGTGCGCTCGACTTGATTCCACTCGATCATGAAAATTCTACAGGAGCGACAAGGATGAGTGAAAGCATTATCGTCACGTCTCGAAAAATTCATTGCTGACGAAGTGCTTAGTGCTTCCTAGAGGATACGCAGAGACGGCCGAGCAGAGTCGGCTTGTGGCAATTACGGGGGATCCGCGTCACGCGAGTGAACCGATCGGTGCACCGCGTACGTATCTAGAGCAGCGAAATGCAATCGAATAGTCTAGTCTAGGTCGCGATGTGAGAAAATCAGTGCGGAGCACTCGGCGCCGGCGGGTGCACACAACGGCCGGGTAGAAGTAAAGACAAGAAAGTGGGTCAACATTGAGTCGGGCGAGTCTGAGAACCAAGTTCAGGGGCAAACTGCAGCGCCATGCCCGGAGCCACGGACTCCTCTCGTGCCTTAGGTTAAGTTTTTTCTCTCTTTCTTTCCCTCGTCAACGTGCACACGCATACGCGTGCGGACGCATGTACGCGTGTACAGACCGCGGTCTATCTCTCGCTCTCGCCCAGGGAGGAGAGAACGCAAAGGGAAAAAGAGAGAGTACAGGAGGCGGTCTAACGGACTCCACTCTGGTCTGCCTAGTTTTATTTTTCCGACGGACCCAAGCCTGGCCATTCGTTCCGTCCTCTCTTGCCCGCCTTGGACCCTCCCTCGCACGCGTGCACGCGTGCACGCGCGCGTGTGAGTGCAAGAAGGGAGAGGGAGCGATCGTACCTGCGCTTCCCCTTATTTTCTCTTTCTCCACGTTAGCTGATCTTGGCCTAGGTCTCACTAGCGCCGTTGCTGCCGCGGCCGCGGCCGCGGCCGCTGCCGTCGCCGTCGCCGTCGCCGTCGCCGTCGCCGTCGCTTCTTCGAGACTCGAGAGTCTGCTTTCTCCTGAGCAAACTGGCGTTGCATGACACATTTTCGGTCGAACTTGGCCCAGAAATAACCGAGTTGGAAAGTGTAAGTGAAACCCTTCGCTCTCGAATAACCGTTTCTACGACGATGGTTCAACGCGTCTACTTTAGACAACTGACGTCCTCTTTTGAGCCGGAGGCGGGTAATACACTCCAAGTCTCACAAGTATTCTTTGGAGATTTTTAGCAAAAGACCAAGCAAGAAGCTAAAGAAAATACGTTCTCCCTTATATTTTATTACAAAATATTCGAGAAGCAATTACAAATCATCTGAATACAATTTGTGTTTTTAATTCTTCAAAAGGGATACGTGCGAAATTTCGTTAGTTCCATCTAAACTCAGTCGCTAATATTTTCTAAAAAAACTTAATCTTTTATGAAAACTTGCGCAAACTACATAGTATGGGAATTTATACGAATTATTAATTGAAATTTTCCTTCCTCGTACAACCTCTGTCATACTGATATTTTGCCGTCGTTGCAGCTGCGCGATTCCGTTTCCTGAATCTGTCGATCGTAACGACTCTGTCGCGATACGTCTGCATTGCAATTACAATAGTTCTCGGCTTTACCTTTCTGTTCCTCGAATTCTCTTTCACTCCTCCGTAACGACGCGCGGCAAGAAAAAAAAAGATCGAGCGAATAAAGTGACCTCGGCGAAATCGTCACGAAGGTCGTTCGACGCGCGCGAGCGCGCATATTATACTCGTTGTACTCTACCAGCCGGAAGATATATTATATCGATTAGCGATAAAGCGCGCGCCTATCCACCTAGCGAGCGCACACAGGCGTAGACAGGTAGGCTGATGGTGGGAAGGTGGTCGGCCTCAAGTAGGTAGGATATAGGTAGCCAGCGGGTCACTCGGGCCGTCTGTTTTACGTCTTCGTACACATGCTGTTTCACGTACACGTGTGCATACAGCGACGCGTATCCGCGCATTTCAATCCACTTATCGCGCGCCGCATGCGAACCGGCTAAATCGCGTGCTGTTACATACGCTTCATAGTGTTATCTCCATTTCGAGCGCGTACTCTCGAACGCGCGAGAGGCTGCAGGAAGCGCGCGGACACGCGCGAATGAATGGAAGCGCAAGTGATTCTCGCGCTGTTAGACGCGCGCATCTCGCGCAGCAGCCGATGCTATGCGGATATGTGTATGTATTCTCTCGCGTTACCGGCAAATTGTCCCCGAGGATACGCGATCGGCGTTTGCCAGGGCGTGGTTTCCTATGCAGTTTTTGTTCACCTATAGAATGCACTAGGCGGCCTTCGCTGAGATCAGAATATCCCGCCGCTCGTTTCTCCCCCTGCCATTCCGGCGCACCACCCACTTCTGCACCTTCTGTATTACGCTGCGCCCTCCGTGAATGTACCAGTTTTGTCACATTTTGAATTATTCCTATTCGCGGTATTAACAAACACCGATACGCAGAATATTAACGTGTAATATTGTAATTTACTTGCACCGATAGCCGATGATCCTGCACTTACATCGACTAAATATATTGAGAAATAAAAATTAAGATTAGATACTTTGTTGCTACGGCGATATACTATTATTGCGATCTATTTATATACATAAATAAGTAGAATACGATGAGCAGACGTAATCCTGAACAAATGCTAATCGCCATGCTAATACCGTTCTATTTATGATACGTATATCTTGTATTACGTACAATCTAATCCTGCATTATTAATGAGTCTTGAATTAATAGAGCCATTTTTTATTGGCTGTTTCAGGAATCAACCAGCAACGACACCACTGCCGTCGAGTATAACTTCATCGTTTTCATTTCCGACGACGAGGACAATGAAGTCTATTCGAGAATGGAAGGATCAGAAACTTTTCACTGCCATGGAAATTCGCCACCTAGTCGTTCCATCTCTTTCTTCATTTCGGTCTCTCGCGGAGACACGCACCGCGACTCTCGAGGGCGACAAATACGGACACTCCGGAGGGATCATGTTTGTTTCTATTGATATTCGCGAATGTTCCGCGCACCGCCGTACACTGCCGATGTAATAATCCCGAGAAGATGCTATTTTTTTAAATTTATATATTGTGCGTTAAGCGCGTTAAGACACGGTGGTCACGCGGAAACGCAGTGAAACGCGGCTGTCACAAGAAGGGTAATACTTGGGCCTATCGCCAAAAGAACTTTTCAATATCGCTTTATTTTCATTATCACTGCTGTTGCTATTATTAGTCGCTACTTATACTGCCTGTCACTGATCGAGACACTTTGCGCGCACAACAACGCGCTGTTACCGTTATCGCTACGCTATCAACATTGTTACGACTAATATGATCACCGTTACTATATCTTTTTCCTATTACTTCAAATGTCGATGATATCGTCGGGCAGCACACATACTGATTGGAAAAACAGTAAACAGAATTGATTAGGAAAATCCCGTTTCCTCTCTTGGCGTGGCTCTTTAGTATTCACGTTATATAAACTACCGAGAATTATGCAGATAAATTTAGACGAGATATTAAATCACTTTGCTACTGTAAATAAGATCAGTCTGAATCATTTATACAGAATTTTATATTCAATGATTTTTAATATTACACATACTGCGCTGAAAAAAATTGAAATTAAACAACAAACTTTAACGAATTTCAGAAAAATTAACGAGAATCAGGATTTGCTCCTTTTTAAGTATACATTATTTTAATAATTTATAATATTTAAACATAATTGGTAACAACTATTGTTGAAATCATTGAAAATTTCCAATTAAGTTTATTAGTTTTTGCCTAAGTATCCGATTAACAAATTTAAAACGAAAAATCAATACACTAGCTGCGATAAATGCAGCATGCCATTTTCGCCTATCAAAATCTAATTTCCGGACCAGTTTTCAAAATTTTAATGTATTTTTTAAATAAATTTTACCGTTGTTTACGGGTTTATAATGAATTTAAAAATGAAGATTTTTTTCCGAAATCGAGGATTTTACTCAAAGATAACATTTACGCGCGGAAATCACCGTTTACACAGAAGATACATGAATGTCCAACAAACTGATCGTTTGCGCTTGTGCGACGTATGGCGGTGTCCTTCGGGAATCCGCGCGAAATCGATCAGACACCTTTACAATTATTATCAGGAAGCGATCGCAGTGCATACGTTGGTCGCGCATTGTTACACATAACTTCTTTCCGTCGGCTATGTCGTAACGCGCGATTCGCGCGTTTCGAACCACGACGACCGCGTACTTTGCATTCCTCGCATATATCGACTCGCTTGGTGCTCGAGCTCATTGCAACTCGCTCTTGCACACGAGCACGTACGAGCGCGCGCGCGCACACACCACACACACACACACACACACACACACACACCAACACCGACCGAAGCGCTTAGCCGCGCTTCTGCGCGAGCTGGAGCGCGTGTTCTTCACCTACGTATATATGTACGAGTTACCGTATTTCTCTTAATTACCACAACGATCGAGTAGCACATAGGTAAACGTTCGCGTTCTGTCTTTATTTTTTATTCCTTAATTATTATTCTAATTTTTATTATCATCTTTTACCATTATTATTTTTATCATTAATCTATTGTATTATTATTATCATCTTTATTCAATTATTATTAATATTATTCTTGTTTTTTTTTTTTTCATTGTTACTCGTTAAGTGTTTCGGGACTCTTTCTCTCGCGACTCTTTTTCGTTAAGACGCCGAGTTCCGCTACGGGGATGGCGAGTATGAAAGCGAGAACGCGGGCGGGAGGAGGTAGTCGGAGATGCGCGTTTTCTTTTTAGCAAGTAAAGAGGCGAATGCACGCATGCGTGCACGGGGAAGGATGCGAGTGTTTCTTTTTCTTTTTTTTTTTAGTACAAATGCGTGTGTGAGAGACAAGCGGGACTGAAGGAGAAGCGAAGAAAGAGATAAGAGATATATATATACATATAGTATAAATAAATATATATTTTTGTACCTTTTATCTCGAGGAAAATCGACACCTCGATAATCGAGATGCTCGCGATCGACCGCGATCATCGCCGCGCATTCGACACCGTATTATATATCTCTCCTCGTCATGATCCCCGTGACCTTTCCCTATTGGAACGCAACGATCCGTAAGGCCGATAAGAGTTCGTTACTTGAGGTCACGTTCGGAAGAGCGCGTCAATAGTTTCTATTATTAATCGTGAATCACTGCAATTGTCGCCGTATGTCTGAACGTTACCCCGACTAAGATCCACGGCATTGGTAACGAAATTTTATATATATATATATATATATATATATATATATATGTGTATATGTGTGTGTGTGTGTGTGTGTGTGTGAGTGTGTATGTATGTGTGTGTGTATGTATGTGTGCGTGCGTGTGTGTGTAATTCCGAAAACTGTCTCTCTTAAATTAATTTTTCCTTCCGCTCTCGTGCGAATTATAGGTAGTTCGTAGCTGTTTGTTTTTCTTTTTTTCTTTGTACAACAAAAATGATAAGTGCGAGAAAAATAAAAAATATGAAATAAGCTGTCGAGCGTTGACGGTAGCCCTTTTTGTCCCGTCACCTCCTTCACCGCTTCCTTTGTGTCGGCCTTCAAGGATAATGCAATACAACTATTTCGCTGTCCGTGAACGACTTCTCGACTTTCTATGATTGAGTCATTTCTAAATGCGATGCTCTTTTTCCGCCCTCTTTCTTTTACCCTGCTGCCTTTTTGGTCGTTTTGAGAGCGAGAGACTATCGATTCCTTTATTCTAATACATATTACATATTCAATAAAGAAATACTCAAATTCTTTGATCTTCACAACTTATGAGAGATGTACGAACAAGCAGAATTATGTCAAACACAAGAGACGTATATATCTCCTACACGTGGCAAGTATATCATGATTATGATATAACACAGTCTTACTTTATCGAAGATGCACCAAGTAATTCTATCTATCTATAGAAACTGAGATATTTTCATAGGTTAAGAATATATTTATGGGCTTTGATTTACCCGTAATTATTAGTTACAGCTAAACCTCGAGTTAAACCACAGTTAGCCTTAACCTTTAGCAGAAAGTAATAAGCTTAAGATGTCTCTACACGGTGACGTTTTCGCATCTTTTGATTCAATGTTTTGTCATTTTTCCGTCCTTTTCATTATTAACAACTTCGCATCGCGATTTACAATTCCACCCTCTCGTCGAAGCTACTCGAAGAAACTTGCGTTATCGCTGCAAGTACCGCTGCTAATCGCGAGATATCGGAGATCAGTGGCGCCTAGGGCACGTGGCACACACATCTCTTTTGTTTTTGCAGACCACCAGGCGACTAGGCACTAGGTTAGTGGATTCTCTTCTCGGTTGCTTGTTCTTCTCCTTCTGCCGGTATCCCCACCATCACTATCCAGCACGACCGTCGGCTCTCTCTCCCTTCAATAGTAAATGCAGGCGATCTATGATGCTACGAATGCGATATGCAGTTTTGTTTATATCACGCCGATACATGCTATTGATGTATGTAAGACAATCTACTTATATCTTTATTCGATGATATTTTTCGCTTATTTCCTTTTTTCACTGAACAATCGACGATAATAAGCGTCAATGATACAGAACTCTTCGAACATTTTGCAAAGAAAGCCGAGACATTCATTCACTATTGCATTTGTATCTATTAAAAAACTGTCGTTTACGGAATCTTTGATTTTGATTTGAATAAACCTTACAAATATATCTTTTTTACAAGCTTTTAATATTTAATATTACAGTTCTTCACATCTCAATATAAAATTCTGAATTTAAAATTTTGAAAAATTTTTTAAATTAATATTTAATTACAATTTAACGAAATATTTATTTTGTGAAATAATTATATTTTTAATTAGCTTATCTTGCGAATAAACTTTTATTTTCAATCGTTTATAATTAAATTTAAAACTTGTACTTTTAAATAATCTAAGAAAAAATTCGATTGATTAAAAAATTTGTTTAAAATTAAATTTTAGTTTAAATTAAAAAGAAATATTTTTAATTAAAATTTAGAATCGTTCTAAAATTTATCTTGTCACAAAGATACTTTTGTATTTTGATAAATATTCGAATAACAAAATAATAAGTAAGTAGCTTTTTATTATGTAGAATTATGTACGTCAATTGATTTTACAGCATTATTTATAGATAGATATTATATTTTATCTTCACATAGAACAGATATAAAATTAATCGTAATTACCCTGCAGAGCGCAATAATGCAGCATGATTGTTGCAACCAAAGTCGAGGTCACCTGCAGTATTTCTTGCAAAGAAACTGATTGCGGGATAATAAAGTTTTTCTCAATCGCGATGACAAACGATCGCTTCGCTTAGATATGCTTGCAGTTTATTAATAGATCTTTTTATATACACATCTATACAGTTGCGTGTTTATTTAAATTGTTTTTGTGAACCTCTAAGAAATAAGTTGTAAAAGCTCATCAATATACGAGTACATATGCCGAATGAACGTGTGCGTATACATTAAGATTCTTTCTAAGTTTAAGATTATTCTTATCGTATTTTCGTTCCTAAATTTCAAAGTTTCTACAAAAAATTTGTGTACTTTATATTCCTTAAATTTAAATCATTTATGCTTTAAATCATTATTGTTCAATGGTCATATCGCTTTCTATTTTACGTGTCTGCTCTCTTTTTTGTGTTATAATATATGATCTACTTTTAGCAGATCAGGTATGTTTGGTTTTTCGTGATACCGTTATGGGATCTACAAAGAGGAAAACCTTAGTGACGATCTGGAATAAGGCAATAGAAGAGTCGTAAATATGCTTAAAACAGACATAAATATTCTTAAAAAAAGGCGAAATTTGCAGATGCTATTACATTATGGTTCACGACCTTGCATTGATGTGTTTTTGACTATTCTCTTTCTAGTCTATTTCAAAGAAAATTCTATACAGATGAGAAAATATATTTACGAGATTGATCGACTTTTTGTGCTGATTGATTTGTTACCATAGCATACATATATATATTGCGTTTTGAAAAGAAAAGAATGTAAGTTTGAAACATAAATTTCAATGAAATATAGCTGGTACAATGCACCAATTCTGCAATAGGATTTATGAGAAGTCTATAGCTAGAATAAAGAATTTATATAGATAAATTTTAATTTTTTATAAAAATATAAAGTCCCTAAATTTTATATTAATTTAATCAAAGTTTGTGTCATATTTTTAGTTTTAAAAATCAATTGTAAGGAATATGCCTAATCTATAGCCGTTTGTCCATCTGGTAGGGATTTGTCTACGCAGTAGGAGGTTAATATGTTGAAATCAGTGAGCTCTGGCATGTATAGATATGCTTATTGGTTGAAATAGCTGAGAAATGGTAAAAGAGTAACCATGAAAAAGTACAAATGTTATTATTACCAAAACCAATTGTGATCTAACTTTGTTCACAATGTAATAATACAGTACAGTTCTGATCCTCTCTTCCTTTATGCTTTTAACCTTTGTGGTTCTATTAAAAGCTCTTTTTCTACTGTGTTACAACACCTATGTTTCGCTCGTTACTACGCTCATAAATATCGTCAGCTATAGTCCAGGATACAACAATTCTGATAATTTTAGTTGGAGTGACCACCCGACACATTTCCATTAATTGGGGACGTATCTTGATGTAATTATGATATTAAAGACAAACATTATGACATCATAAAACTACAAAAGAATTGCATACGTTATTTATGCCAATGATATACGATCTATCGGCCATTAATGTTCTTTATTTTTATATTTTATATCTTGTGTTTGTTTAAAAATTTTTTAAAATGTATATAAACAATCTTTATATTTAAAATTTTTGTTACGTGCTTAAAGCATTAATATAATCGTATTTTTTAATTAAAATTAAAACCAGCAGAAATTATTCTTTGCACAATTGTGTTGAGCGCTCTATAATGTAAACTTTACATTCCATTCTTAAATACAATCATGAATAGACATAAAACATGATTTCCCAGACACATCAAGATATCACGAGTATAGTTGAATATAATATGGTAAGTTCGTTCCTAGTACATTAATTGTCCTTTGCATTTTTTTGTTGCGCTTTCTTAACAATTTATCTGACGTTAACATGCACGCCGCTAGCGATTAATTCTTAGCTAGAGAATATCAATTCCCGATGTAATTGGTTCTGAAGATATATTAAGAAAAACTGTTTCATTATACATTCAATATATTCTTGTCTATCTTCTCAAAACGTCATCATTATCTAAATATTATTGATAATAGAAATAAAAAAATTTAAATAAAAAAGTATTTTGAAAAAATATGCTCTTTTAATTAGAAATAAATAAAAAAATAGAATTTAATTTTTAAAAACTTAAATATTAGTATCAAAATAATTTTACAAGTGTACCTGTATGTGTGAAGATGATGACAAGTATTAAACTTTATAAATTACTGTAAATGTTAAAAAAAAGCAATACATAAGCATTCCAAATTGTAAAATAAATATGTAAAAAATTTCACAATATAAGATCTAAAATTATTGATGTATACGCTAAGTGTTATAAACATACTTCTAGGTCGAATTTCTTTGTCCAGGAAAAGCGGTTCTTTCATCATCGAAGACTGTGAGAACGATCGAGTCCTTGGAAACGATCCCCGTCACCGAAATGCGGAAGCTGCGCGTAGATTACACGGACCACAGTTAGACGAGGGTTGTGAAGAGGCGGGAGAAATAAGGGAATAAAAAACGAAATGCCGTAACCACACCACCGCCGCTTAAGGGGCAGCTTGCCGACGAGCTGACCTAACGGGACTACCGTAACCGCCCCTCGCGTCGTAGTAGGGGATTAAAAAAACGGGATGAAAAAAGAAAAGAGATTCGGAGGTACCCTTAACCCTTCCGCATACCAGTGTTAATCGCGAGCCATTTGGAAAGCACCTTTCTCTGATCCTGTTCTCGGCAACCCCTTCCTCTGCTTTCTCTGGTCCACGCGTCACTTTTATTCCAAATTCGGAGGAAGGAGGGAGAAGGGGATCACCAATTTTTTTCACCTTCTTCCACCGTTTCCTTACGCCGCCTCTTCTAGATCGCAGCCAAACCACTCGAGAAAGACTACTCTTCCTTCACCAGGTGCCTGAAATTTCGCCAGCTGTGTGCTCCTCGTCACTTCCTGCTCCAAGAAGTAATCGTGTTGAAAATACCTTAACGCCGCGTAACTTTAGTCCTTTGACCGCGACATTTCGTATTTAATCGATTTACGTACTTTCACAGCGCGACTATAATTTGCATACCTATCCTATCCGAACAACCCCAAAATTCAAAACATTTTTTTTTAGATGTGTGCATTATTCAAGTAATATGGTATTGAAAAATATTTATCATTACGTATTTATTAATCCTATTTTAAATAGTTATATATATATATATATATATATATATATATATGTACATAATATATATAATATTGTAGAGAACACGTTTCATAAAACGGATAACCTTTTTCTGTAAATGAAAAATTCACGATTCGAATAATGCAAGAGGGTTGATTACATTTCACGCGACACTAAATACATAATTAGCAACATGTAAAAAAATAATGACAGTGTAATATTTTAATCGTGGTACGCGGCGAATACATTAATCCGTGTGTCTCAATCGGCGCTCATGGCCACGAAGTTGCAAGATAGCTACCGACGCTGACGTGGAGGATGTTGATCAATATTAAAACATCATCCTATGCGCCTCGTCCAAATATGGTACGCGACTTATGTTAATTTGAAATAATTACTTGTGCGTCTTTCTAAAACCGGCTTTTACCTGCTGCTTTGTACGCTGCGTTCGTTAATTTGACACATCAGCATTCCTGATCAATTCGTATAAGCGACTTGTTTTTTTTCAAGAATGAAAATGTCATAACGAACATCCTCATTCCTGAGTACGCAATTTTACGGAAATGGGTAAAAATATTTGCCACGTATCTGATTAAAAAGACTCATTCTTTAGTTTCTTTCGTCGTAGGATATTTAATTATAAAAGCGTACATTGCTGTTTAAATAAAGACATATTGATATTTGTAACACAGATTTATTAATAAGTCAATTTCGAGTTACCCTTATTTTAAAAAGTTCACATTTATATGTCATCTTATAATTTATATTCTCACATTCAAATCATAATTTTCTTTTATTGGTATTATTCATATTTTCAATTCCTTATATTTTCTCGCCTTAGGATGAAATGCAATATATACACAAGTCGTTTAATTTCCCCTCTCCCTTAGCGGCCAATGAGTGTCTCCCGTATCACTTTCGGTTTTAAGGAAGTTTCCTACGGCGTCCATGCAGGAATGTATAAAATCCATGACGGCACCACGTAGGAATCTCCTTTCGAATCCTCGAGGAGCGAGGACGACGAAGAAGACTCAAAGGTTGCTGCTCGCTTGTGTACGCGCATCTGCTACTTCAATGATAAGGTTACTTTCGTTGTACCACCGAATCATCTGTAAAGACAAATTTTAGGTTGTGCGAATATTTTCTCTCTACCATGTCTCTTCCCTTTCTGATATCCGCCCTTATCCCTTCCCTTCGCCGTTTTTATCCTTCTTTGTCTGTTTTTCCACTGTCTAAACCGCAGGTAGTATGCGATGGACCGCGGCGCGCTGCGAACGGGCTCACTGACCCCTGAAAATATGCGGATAAGCAGAGGAATTCTATGGTATCCTAAGCACCTCAACGTTTCATGACGCACCGATGTTCGAGCGCGATGCGTTAATCGCCAATATATACGAGCGTATCGCGAATATAAGCGATATCGTATGGTAATCACGCCGTTTAATATTCCTTATTAATCTATTCGTTGCGGTTATAGAACTGCGGTACGACAAAATAATCGGCCAATGCCATGCATTTCCGAATCCTTATTCCACGGCAAAATCGACGGCCGCCCGCCGACCTTGGATCGCATCGGACTAAATAAAGACGTCCGCGCGAGGGACTTTTCTAAATAACATTTGCGCGATCCATTTGTTCAATTAATTTGTCCGACTGACAGAAGACAGGCGCGATGCATTTACGATGAAGATTCACTCACGATTCGCAATTTATCATCAGCGAACGATCTTCGCGTGAGGATTGTAGGCGCGTTCGTCGAAGACGAGTTGAACTCAATGAACCGAACCGATGGCTTTCGTATGTTATTTGTGGTCCATCGAGGGAGGGCACGAAAGCATGAGGTTCAGAAAGCGCCAGTTACATTTAGCAAACACGAAGTCCATTGATCGACTGGTAACGAAAATACACGGCCATTCCTAATCGTGCGTGTCGCCACGTCTAGACGTTCCCGATTAGCGAGGGGAAGCATTGATGTTCATTCATTAGTGGCGCCAAATGCGCGTTTGCTTTCTCTACTCTCTTGTTCATTCCGATGATTACTTCAATATTTACATTTAAAATAATTAAATTATAGAAACTACGCCATTATACGAGATTCTGTTAATTGTGTTTTTCATTAAATTTTTTAAATTAAAAGTATGACTATAAAGAAATACTCTCAATACAAAAAGTGGAATAAATTAATATCAGTTATTAAAACATTAATGAAACATGTGATTTTTTAATTTAATACAATGTGAAATTAATATACTATATCGAACAATATTATTATCATTATGATGAATGATCGTGTTCGTAGCATTTGGGTGAGCCTGTTTGATTACGTAAATCGAAGGTCACGGCTGCCTTCGTGAAAAATGCCGATGACTCAATGGCTCGCCACACGGCGCAAATTCAAAAAAAAAAAAAAAGATCCGACAAAAGGCACAGGAGAATCGAACATAGAAAAAGAAACGAGCAGTACGCCATCGTCCTTTCGCGGCAAGGACGACACAGACAGCGCAGGTTTCTTTTTTCTGTGAGATATTGAAATGTACCTAGTCGGCTTGTGAACGCGCCCGCTCCCGCCGGGATCGTTACTTATATCAAGAGTCGAGTAAATTTAGTGTGTTTCTGCAACGTCAACCGCTGTCGATACTAATCGCGCGTGGACCTGACGATGGAGATCGCCCGAACAACAATGTACCGCTCATTTTAGATTCTCACGTGTCCATCGTCCATCTCCATTCAGATAGCGATCAACCGATCATGAAAGGAATCCGCTCGGAGATCTTTGAGGAAATCGACACGCGTTTTCATCCAGCCGTACTACATATTTGTAAAAACACAAAAAAGCCGGAGATTGCAAGTCCTTTATGACCAACCCTTCGTCCCAAAACCCATCGAGGAACGGCGAGAGAATCGGGAGAGAATAGAGTCGTTAGCGAGTGCCAAAATAAATAACTTAAATCGCTCTCGCTGGCTTTTACCTGTCTCTTGAAAGATGTTCACCTTTCTTTCATGGGTCCTGCTATCCGACACTCGTTCAACCTTACGCTTTCTCTCGAGAAATCGTTATCGAAGGTATTGGATCTAGCCGGCAAAATATTGGCCATGAAGTCGGCGCGACCAAATTTGTTATTACGTGCCCCCCTGATAGAAGAAAAACGTTCGAAAGTGTTTCTCTTGAGAAAAGTTTGCAATGGCGAACACATGAAATGTCACGTCGTACCGGGATTAAATGTCGCCCTGCACTACGTAATTGCAGTACGCAATGGTATTATCCCGGAGAAACGGTTATAATAGAAGTTTCTGTACGTGCACCTTCAGCATTTCTCTTTATACGTGTGTTAAAAGTTCTTTGAAATAAAATGTTACAAAACTTTAACAGACATGTAATTTGTTACATAAAAAGTCATCTTTAAAAAAAATTAAACTAATTTTAATAAAGTATTTAGAAAGCATGATATATAATATATATAGAATAGTCTGAATAGTATATTAATAATACAATAATAATTAAGGAAAATTAATTAAGAAATTATTTAATAATAATAAAATATTAGAAAATGTTAAGTAAAAGAATATTGTAAACAATTTACTATTATGTAACAACTTTTGAAACGTCTTCTTGAATAAAAGACCTTTTTAAACTTCTTTGTTAATAAAATAAAATTCAAGGTTCAATATGATCAAGGTTCTAGATGATTCTTTGAAAGCAGATGTAACATACGCATTATAAAGTAAAAATAGAAATTATACCTGGAAAAAGTTGCTACCAAGGGAAGTAGAAAATACCTGTGATCGATTACGATTCACATGTTATTTCGAAGGTCACGTAGATGTAATTGTTCCGGTATGCCTGGCTTAGGACATCTCCGCGAAAGAGTCATGTTAAAAGGAGTCCGTTAAGAAAAATTCGCGCCGACATACGCATCAAATGTCATAGTACGCGCGATTAAATGTCGCCATGTTGTACAAAGTAATGGTATTATTCAAACTAGCCATATAATTATGGTAATTGTATGACAAGATTTGCAGTACGCAGCGGGTAAACGTGAGATTTACATGCTTTATTAAAATTCAATTGATCACGCACGCTGTGTGCACGGACATACTTAATACGAAAACATTATTTAATGAGCTGAACGATATACACGAAATTACACAATTTACAGCAAAGCCGAGGTGCATATAACCACTGCATAATGAGTTTGCCGAGTGTCGAGACGTCGAGTATCAATTTCACATTACATAACAGAAGAGAAATAAGAGGCGAGAAAGAGACGAACAGGCAGAATTGAAGTGTGTCTCGTATCCGCGCTAGTCCACACAAACTTTCTTATTCCGCCCCGTAGCCTCGCTTCCGGTTGTGTAACAGGCGCCTACGCCACACGTTGCATCTACTGCGTGTATGCATCACTCTCTTCTCCTCCGCTCTTTCTCTCTCTCTCTCTCCCTCCCCCTCTCTCTCTTCCTTTTTCGCCGTCTTTTCCGCGTGCACTCGAGCACCCTCGTGTTACGCGTTATGTGTACCTCCACAAAAGATCACCAGTTTTATATGAGCTTTTTTAATAGAACTCGTATAAAAAGGAAGGCAAAGGATACACACACAGAAGGAAGAGAGAAGACCCGTGCAGCTTGTCGATAGTTCGACAAACGCTGGTAGTTTTTCAGTTGCCGGCCGACTGTCCATATATACCAGAAACAGAGAATACGAATGCAGGAAGTAACGTATCCTGCATGCGACCGATAGCTTAAGGGCCCTCGTGTGCTCTCTTCCTCGTCTAGATCAATTTGCCCACCTGCGTGACGTATGTCCCTTCCCGATATCTTCATATACGTTGACAAGATTGGGAGACTTTAATTACACTGTATCTTCCCGCTGTGCGAGTAACGATACATCGCGCATCGAAGTGAATGCTGCATTAAGTATCTTTGCGATTCTCGCCGTAGGTCTTCTTCGTAAGAAGAATAATTGCGTGTAAATTGTAAATCATCCGCGAAACTCGAGTACATAATCCATTTCTCTCAATGATGTAAGAAAAACTTAGAGTTCGGAAAAATATTTTCTTCGATGAATAATTCGATAATGAATTGTGAAATTATTTATTACAATTCCACGTTGTTATTCACAGACCTGCATAATTCAGATTATAAATGAGTCGGATACAAAACGAAGGAAGAAGAAGCGCGGTTTTGGTCGACCGTGAGAATGTGGTCGCGCAAGAGAATCTGGAAACCGCTCTCTTCGGAGAGTTTCGGAACGTATTAAGGGCAATCGTAGGAAACGGAAGGATATTTTCCATGAAGGGTTGAGGAAAGCATTTCTATTTTGTCACAAAACGCATTTATCATACGCAAACTTTGACAAGGGATAAGATTGATGAGTCTGAATGTATTTTGATTTTATTGGAAGATAGAAGAGATTTATTATTGCATTGAAAAAAAGAAAAAAAAGCGGTATTATTTGTTTGAAATTATTTCAAATTTATTTTAAAATAAAACAGATATATAAATGTCTTATATATATATATATATATATATATATACACTAAAATTCCTTTTTTTCATTAAACTTATCTTTTTATCATTATTTTATATTATTTAAGTAAATTATTATTGCGTGAAAGTATAAAGCGCACATAAACAAGCTGTTTTCGTACATGTGATTAAAAAAAAAAAGAATTTGTTGGACCATATTTAATTTATGCAAACATATAAAAATATTATATTACTCAATGTAATACTATAATGCACATATAAGTATGCGATTTAGATTCGTGCGAATACCTGAGTCTTTAGTGGAATGTGACATTTTCCGTCAACGTTAAAATCTCCCGATAGGATGGGAAAGAGTTTTATAATGCTTTACAACGCGGAAATGCAATGGAAATCGAAGGTATATCTGAAAGAAATTTGCAATCTAATAGCACCAATCATTGCACGTAAAACTTGATCACGACGTGAACGATTCTTTCTACGTAATCGCCACACAGCGTCATATGCGGGTACCCGGAAACTTTCCGTTCAACACTGTAGATCCATACTATGATTATTAAAATAATACACGTACTTTCAGCAACATTGTTAGCGTAATGGAAGGTTTCACAATCGCGCACGATCTTGAGGATGCGATAAACACGCTTTCTAAAGAATATGTGCCCTACTCGGCGCAGGATATTGGCGTATGCGGAGGCAAATTGCTTACGTAAAAAGGGATCGTATGCAAAGTAGATGCATCCTGCTGTTGATTCCGCAGATCTCTTTATCTCAAGTGTTCTCAAACGAACAGAAATCGCGCTTTCGATGAATCAAGCTGATGCGATTCTTCTTCGCTTTCACTGATTGCTTTTACTTATTTCATATGTGATACATATGATGACACGGCGAAACATGTTGGGAAGAAAAAAGAAGGATTTATTTATATGATTTATTCATTTATTTTTTTATGTGTGTCGATAAGAAAAAGGAAGGATTTACATATTTTATGCATGATGCTTCTAAGCTAAAATGTTCCAAGAAACCTAAAACCCAAAAAAGATTATTTCTTGTGCCTTTAGAATATTTTAAGCTTTTTCTGACCAACGGATATTGTAAATCCGTTTCGTAAATCCTTTCCTTCTATTATCCCAATTTTACCTGATAGCTTATTTTAGAATGCATCAAGATATTTACTATGTCTTTCAAACTTCTGGCAATGTGGCTTTTTTTGATTCCAAAAAAAGTGAAAGTGAAAGTATTGCTTTAACGAAAGAGCATAAGCTGCATATTCTTAAGAGCAGTGTTTGATGGGAATAAAAAATAATCTGTCCAAACAAATAGGGAATTAAATTTTTGGTTTTCTTAAAATTTACATATAAAAACGTATCATAATCTTTTAACATTACATATAATAAATTGTTCTTAATTAATTATGATAACAATTATGACAGAGATTAAATACATTAATCTGCAATATAATACATGTTATTCTGAATATTTTATTTTAATTATTCTATCTTAACAATTAATATTCTAAAAAATATGACTTATAATTTTGTTATATCTATCGGTGTAATAAAATGCTTTTCTATCTGTTAATCAGAATGGGAATTATTTCCAGTGAAAATTAATTATTCGAACTCATCTTTATAATATTTAAAAATGTAAATAAGTTAATTATGATTATATCTTTGTAATTAAATATTTATAATATAACGCTGGTATATTTAATAAAATTTTAAAGTTATTTTCCACAAGAAATAACAACAATTTATAACAATAATTATCGATAAAGAAGATTTATCATGTAATCCATGGATCATTCTCAATGGTTTCTTACATTGTAAGCGCCATCTCACTTTGTTCTCTTTATTTGACCATGATATTGTAACAGTATTACCAGCTGGAGAACGTACAGTTTTCAAAACTTAAATGCCTTTTAAATAAAATATAAACTTTTGTCTAATTAAAAATTAGTAGTTAATTATGCATTTTAATTAAAATAACATAAGTTATCAAAAATTAATGTAAAATATGTCTTTTTATTCATTTTTAAAATATAATAAGATATTGTATAAATATAATTTAACAAATTAAAAAATTTAAGTAATATTGATATCGTCAGACTTACTTCTAATTATTTAGGTATATTATGAATTATATTTTTGATAATATTGCAATCATATTTATAATATGAAGTTTAAAGGAATGGCAACAAATTTTACATATAGCACAGCACAGCAAGCATCTTACAGGGGCTTGATGAATCCTGTTAGAGATTAAATTATACAAATATATATATTATTTACAAATATAGTTTAAAGTAATTATATTTTCTTTAAATAAATAATTTATTTTTTGTTTGAGACATTGAAAAAATTTCAAAATAGAATTATAAAAAGAATAGATATATACGAAATATCATTTTATTTTACAAAGAATGTTTTTTATTAACAAACGTGAAGATAATAATAAATAATTATGTTACACGAAAAATAAATAGTCAATGTCCACCGAGAAAATAATTTTGTATCGCCTCGCAAATATATTCGGCAACGTACCTGTATATTTACAATATTATATACTTTGATGCATGCAAAGATGTTCAGTGCTAATTATCCTTCGACGCGTACATGTTACACTCAAAGGAAAATGGTGAACGGCTTTGTCGATATCGCAAATAATTTTTTTTTTTTAATTTAATCTTATTTACCACATATTCCGAATGTCATGCATATAGCAATTCAGAATTAGAGGAAATATCACGGATTCTTAAACTTAATCAAAAATTTAATTAGCACAACTAATTTCTCGATAAGCTAATAAATCCGCCGTCGAGCTGAATGCAAGTTTTGTTGAACCGATAAAACGATTCTACGATTATAGTCGACACGGTACCGACAGTCTTTGAATGTGGCGCTCTCGTTAACGAACCTGACATCGCGTCAGCATCGATCGTCAGCGAGCTACTTGATTATTTGGCATGCGTTTCTTTGGTCGTATCTTATGTTCCGACGTACGATCGGGAATGCGTTCACGAGGGCAACATCGGACGATTGATCGATTGCGTCGTTAGTGGGACATTAGAACGAGTTCAGTTGTAGTTCGTTGAGCTGCTTGAAGATGAGGACGATGAAGAGGATCCTACTGAGTTGTACGAGCTAGAGCTGCCGCCGGGCGAGTAATAGCTGTAAGCAAGATTTTGTGCCTCCACACTATTGGTTGGCGTCCAAACGCGGGAATAAGGACCATTACCATCCCACGTATTGACAGGATCATAACTCGACGTCGTCGAGAGCAAAGGTGGAGCACCATATGTTGATGCCGGTTCCATAGACATTCCTACGATCGAAAAATTTCACTTTTCACGCATTCCATGAAAATTACATAGCGCAAATGTGTACTTTCTTTTATGTTACAATTATTCTCTATATTTTAATATAAATCTTTATGTAAACTTTTCTTTATGTGTTAAAAATGTATATCGAAATGTTGTATAATAATACTCTTATAGAAAAAAGAGAAATATTGTTTTGTATAATTAAATTGAGAAAAGTGAAATTATTTTAGTAGTAGCGAGATATATAGTATCTGTAATTTTCGTAATAAATATAGAAAATTATTTTTATATTAAATAATACAGATGCTGAAGTGAATTAAATATATGTATATGTATATATACGCACCCATTGGCATCATCATGCCACCTTTCTTGAAGAACTGTGAGACGACAAATCCAATCACGATAAGAATGGCAAGCTTTGACAGGACAAGAGCTTTTAAAGCTTTCAGTCCAATAATAGCGACAAAAATAGGCATTAAAGCCTTTAATTTCAATTTTAATAGCAGCAAAAATGGTAGTAGAAGCTTTTTCTTCAAAAGTCCTCGAGCTTGATTGGTAGCTACGTCGTTATTCTTGAATTCGACGTCAAGGTCAGCCAGGCTCCTGCTAGGTCTGTACTTCAAACTAGCATCGATGAAAGGTAAATCAACTCCGTAATCGAAACTCTTGAGATATTTGAAAGTCCTGGCGACGATCGCCTCGTCAACAGTTTCGAGCGATCTCGCTTCCGTAATAGTTCCCAGTTTGTTATCGAGATAAGCCAAAATTTGATGTTTCAAACAAGACGTCCAGGATTCCGTCTTTATGCACTCGTTTAAGGAATTTGTCAAGAAGTCCTGATTGGCCGTGCAAGATCCAATCAACAGAACAATTACACCTACTGATACTATTGGTTGCATGTCGATATCCTGTATTTTCCTTTTCTTCAACGTTTTACAATAGATTGTTCGAGTCGCTCGCGTTTCCTTCCTCTCCGTCTTGTATGGATTCCACTTACTGTACTCGCGGTATCGCGTGTCAATAAAGGCAATCGATCGTCCACCCGTATGTGTGAGCGATCATCGGCAATCGAACTACGACTGACGGAGGAGTGGCCCGTCCCTTTTATTTAATTTGTCCCCCTTGAATCTATGTTATTCGGTCGCGCATGCCGTGAATCTACGATCGAAGGGAAATTATTCAAATTTCACTGGCATAGAGTCGTACCTCCAATCCCTCTCCCCTCATACCTCCCTCACGCTCATTCACTCATGAGTGTATATATATATGTATCGATTGTTGTGCGTCGCGTACGTCGTGCACGAAGGCATGCAACGCATATGGGAAACGGAACTTACAGCTCGCGCCTTTTCGCCTTCGCCGTCTTTTTACTTGACTCGTCGTACATTGTCAGGCACTGTTTCGCGGTCCGTATGCCCCTTCTATGATTACGATTTAACAGAATGAATAACTGTTAGAACTCTCTTGAAAATCGCAAGTCATGTGAATATGTGTGCTATTTAAAATAAGTATACAGATGCGATACTGCTATTCTAGCGTTACAGTGCAACACATTGTTTTGCAATAATTACAAAGATTTACACATTTACACGCTGCTATTATGATGTACATTTGCTGCGTACATACGACACGTTATGAAGGGCAATGACATTTGTGGAGAAAGTAGGGTAATCCAAAAAATGTTGTAATATTAAAAAAAGATAAAATTTTTGTTATAAAAAACTAAGAACTGTACATTATGTACTTGCTACGTTATTTTATTTTTTTTTACAGAATATTGATAGCAGATTTTTGTTCTAATTCTAAGTATTAATTTATAAATATAAAATTACAGTCTTTTATTTTTAAAACCAATTTTATGCTGTTTATGTATATAAGAAATTTTCTCTAATAAAAATATTGGAGTGTTTTGTATTTTATTTGAATATTTTTGTTTTAAATTAAAATAAAATAACAATAAAGACGAGATTTATTGCTAAGCTATTTGTTAAATATATTTAAGCTTAGATTTTTTTATTAAAACGGTAAATAAGAATAGTTGTAAAAAATTATAATTATTACATTATACATATAGCACTAACGTAACTAAATACACATATGTACAATCTAAAATCTTAACTTACTTATTTTTATTTATTTAAATTTATTTTAGAAGTCTTTTATTCTTCAAAAATCTTAAAATATATTAAAACATGGATGAAAACATGATGTGATGAATATTGATTGCAAATGGCTAAACATAACATATAAATTGATACTTTAATTGCATGTACGATGTACATACAGATTTTCTTGTTTTCATAGAAATTGCAAGTCACGTAATATGTTAAAATAGTGAAATGACTTTTTTACAGTAGTGATTTCTCCAATCAACTTTCGTAAGAAACGAAAGTAATCACATTCGCATATACATGTATGTGTACGCGTAGAACTCTAAATATTTTATAAAGTTTTGTTTGATTAAACATGTAAACATTCCTTTAAGTATAGAAAAGAAAGATAATTAAAGCATATTGTTAAATCAGTCGTGAAAACATAATATAATCTAGATAAAATGATTATCTGACTTTCTACATTTTTTTTTGTCATTGACAATAAAAATAATTTAAAATAAATTATTTATTTGTATGCATAGAAAAGGGAATGAGTGAGTTTAAAACAACATTTTAAATATTTTTTAAAGATGTTTAAATGTTCTAATAATAAATAAATTTAAAATCAAGTTTAAATTTATTGTAAAAATATTATTAGACACCAAGACCGTTTAGACTAGGCTTATTCTATTATTGTGCAGTATGTTAAATATTTATCTTTTATTTTATATGGTCTAAATTGTATCATAATTTTTACTTTTATTATATATATATTTTTTTGTAATGTAAAAAATGTATTGATTTGAAAGTGCAGTAAATTTATTTTCATATTAATCTAATTAATCTTTTTTCTCTTTAATATAAATTTTATAATAAAACGACAAGCAGCATCAGGAAAGCAGGTTTTTAAATAAGCATAGGTTGATGACTTGCAATAATAATTTATTAAATAGACAGTAAAAATAGGAAGCTAAGTATTTTACAAAAGCATCTACAGGTCGCTAGTGACATTAAGGTGCATGAGCGGAGTATGCGAGATTGTGCGCAAGTTGCGACGTCGAGAGTTGATCCTGATCCTGGAAAGATCTGTATTGAGTCTGATATTCCCATCCGTGAGCAATAGGTGCAGCATGGGTATCGGCAGCAATTTTTTTGCAGAGTTGGAAGATAGCCATGCCAACGGCAACGATGAAACTGAAAAACGAGAGCTGTAGGGCGTTCCAAGCTTTCAAACCGAGCACACCAATGGCCAGGGGGATCAGAGTCATCGCCTTCAGCAGAACGAACACGAGGATAGGGATGACGACTTTCTTCAGCTTGGATCTACGAGCCTCATCGACGGCACGGCCCTGGCCGAACTTGACGTTGAAGGTGAGCTGATCATCTTCGATGTCGCGTGAGCTCACCTTCACGGTGGAGTCTAGTGGCAGTTTAAAGGTCACGTCGTGAGAGGCCAAATAAGATTGTACAGTATCGAGGAAAGAACTCTCGCTACGAGCAGACGTAGATTCAATGGGGTACGAGTTACGTGTAACTTCCACTCTCTCGGATATCTGCAAAAATAGAGGCAGTAAAAAAATTGGCAGATTTATTGAAGCAAAATATCTCGTTAAATCCATCAGAAACTTATGCAACTTTACTTTTAAACCGTGCGAGAAGAGATTAACAATAATAATTAAAAATGTGAAAACTCTATCACATCACTATTTGAGTAATATTAAAAAAAGTGCTACTTACTTTGAAGTTATCCTTGCTGAAGATTTGGTCGAGCAAATTAAACACCTTGAACTTCATACAAGCAATCTCGTCGTTCTTCTGCGAACACTCGGATCTAGATTGATCTACGATCTCATCCATGGCACTTTTCCAATTTTCATTCTTGGCTGGTTGCGTAGCGGCCAACGCCATTAGGCCGCACAAGATGAAGAACTTCATGGCGTTGATAGGGGATATATCCGTGAGGATTCTTGAGGAAAATTCGCGCTATAAACTTGTTCGTTGATAATGAATGAGGACGATCGCGGTACGACGACTGATGCCAGTGGGTTGGGCAGTACGGTATTTATACGAAGGCCTATCGTCGAATCGTACAATGCACGTTGAAGAGTCGCGTAGCGACTCCCGAACACTCCCCCACTTTCATCCGGGTGTGGATTTTCTTTTCGTTCAGTATGGTCTTCGATTATTGAGGCCTCGCTACAGATCATGCCACGACTACCTAATGAGGGAGGATAGACCGGACGAGCGTGAGATCGCGCGACACGCGGCACGCGACACCGAATCGGGGTAGTGGCTCCGATAGGTCATACATTTCGCTCATGAAACGCGATGGAATTTATGATATTAATGAGCAGTAGTTTGCTTTCCATGAACAGAAGACCTACTTGCGATGGTAGTCGCTTGTTGAATATTTTTAAACCATGGCTTGAAATTAAATTTTTTATAACGAACGTAACCGGATTTTGTAATTAGATTTGATTCATTCAGGTGAGAGTGGAATTTAAAAAAAGTTATTAGGAACGTTAGAAGAAAATCTTTTAAAGATTTTTTAGGATATTATATAGAGCTTTTATCATTGGATAGAATTGAAATTTTAATTATAATAAATATATAGTACATAATAATTTTTTGCAATGGATATCACATACATAAAAAACTAATAATGCATCAGGTACTATTTAATTATTTTTTATTTTAAAATCACATTCTTACAGTGTTCTATATTACTAGACAATTATGATTTTCAATTTATCTACTTACATATTTAATTTATTAAGTTATTTTTTAATTAGTGCTTATTTTTTTATGTTCGATATGGGCAATAATTCGTCTAATGATTCGAATGTATCATCAAAAAATTAATAATTATTATAATTAATATTTATGATTCAGATATATGGAACGAAAATTATCTCGATTAAATGCCAGTAAAAAGGAAAGATTAAAGAAAGATAAATAAGTGAAAATTATTTATTTTTCTAATTATTTTTAATTATTTAGTCCTTCTAATTATTCTTTATAGCAAACAGCTGGAAATACATATACATATATATATAGCAAGATTCCTTTATCCTTGACACCGAAGTTATCGTAACATTGGCATTGTGTCAATCATTCATTCATGCCACGATCTTGACTTTCCACACGAGCGCTCCATTAAAACTCGCTTCTGTTCGTGTTCTTTTCACGTCTCCTTATGTCGTTAACCCAATCTCCAGACCACTATTTTCACCCTGCCAGACCTAATTAAATTGTAACTCCTGCAAACAAACCTAAAGGAAAACCGTCGGGGTACATCAGCAATTCGCATTGCGTGCGAATTTCTCGCGCGAAAATGCGCATGGGGTACCATCGAAGACACTTTTGTCTTCCTGCCCGACTTCTTTATCGTAACAATGAAACGACAACTGGAATTTTAGGTCAAGTTTGCATAAACATTCAGGCCATATCTTCCAATAAAATGTCAATCAATATCTTTTGCATTTTATACAAATATTTATTCGTTTTGTTCTTAATTTGTTTACTAGAAATGAATCAAGTTTGTGTTCACCGATAAACGTTTTATGAATTGCAAAACAATTCCTGTACTTTATATATATATATATATATATATATATATAATATTTTTCTAGAGATACGTATTTTAAATATTTATGAGAATTGAAAGCAATTTAATAGAATAGATAAATCAACAAATTGCGTAAAATTTTTAGAAAAATTTTATCCTAATCTTTTTAAATATATTTATGCATTCTTACTATGCTAATATGCTATACATATAAATCAGTTAATATTTAATTATTATGTTGATAATTTATCTATTTAAATTATGTATCATATGTTAAGAAGACATCAATGGAAGGAATCACTTTTTCTTAAATTTTAAAACTTATTAACTCTTTCTACTAATTATTGTTCCTACTTGTTATTCTTTTATAACATGTGATTTTTTATTATTAGAATAATAGCATTCTTACTGAAGAAGATTATAATAAATAGTTTAAATATTAAAACGGACTATTAAGATAAATCGACAAAGTTTATTTGATGAATTAATGAAAAATTTTTATTATACATAAATAATGCAGGTGGAACACTAACAATGAATAAATATTAAATAAATCTACATAAGCGATAAATCGATCAATCTTGTACATATGGTTTTTTATTTTCTATAGGCCCTATAAGGTCCGTGGGGTGCGTTGTCCCAATGAGGGGGATGTTCAATAGGTGCAGAGTGCCCGTAGTGAACAACTTCGTAAGCGATTTTCGGTTTAGTCAACTTGAAAATCATCATCGCTCCGCTGAGGACTAACGATAAAAGACCCAAAGTCAGTGCTTTCCACGTTTTCATGGCGATGAGGGCGAGAGCAAGAGGTACCAAAGCAGTAGCTTTAAACTTGAGACCAAGTAAAAACGGTATCATCACCTTTTTGACAAAACCGCGACCTGCAAATAAAAATCTTATATTATTCAAAAAATATGACATTTTCATAGTTATTTTTCTTTACCATTAATATATATAAATGCAGATTATAAGATAATGTTAACTGAATTTTTCCTGTAATAGTTATTAGTTTACCTTGTCCATTAGAAGAATCATTAAGAGGAATTGTAAGACTCTTTGGCATGCTGTCAACTAAGGATCTGGGGACAATGTTGGAGCCCACAATCGCTGCTGGTAGTTTAGCTTCAAGCTGATGGCTTGACAAATACGCATCTAATTTTTCAAGCATTAATGTTCGCAGGAGTTTTCTCTTGGATGGATCTGCATCGTCGTATTGTGAGGGAGAGTAATCCTCCGTCTCGTGCTCTGGCGCGTCACGGGATTTAACTATCGCTAAATCCTCCGTAATTGCTAATCTGTTTTGTTTCACGGCATCGGTGATGTAAGCCAACACTTTCGGTTTAACACAAGATAACATAGACTCGCTATCTGCGCATCTAAAACATTTCAAATTCGTATATCACATAAAGACACCTCAAATATTTATAAGATATTACTACTTTAATCTTGACGTTTTGATTTGATTTATCAAATAATTTTTAATAATTGGAATTGTTAATAATTTTAATTCTTAATAATTTGGAATTATAAGTAATAGAGAATAATAATAATTATAACTTACCTCTGATAAATTTCTTGCAGAATATTGATGGTAGTCTCTGTTTGTTGCCCTCCAGCAAGAATGGCCAGAAGGGCTACTGACGTAAAAGTGGTTAAGATCTTCATGACGGTACCACCGATTCGCCAGACTAAACACCGAATGCCAGTACGGTCGAAGTCAACGGGGTTTTATAGCTGATGGCTGTCGCGTACGGTCGATGAATTTTGATCACGGACGTGTTGCTGGCTGGTTGAAAGAAAAGAAGAAAGCCTCATTTATCTAGGGTGTCGGTATTTTCACGACTCTGCGCCTACGTCCCTCTGGAATAATTTCGATTTCGATGCCTACACTAAATACCACTTCCATTTTTGGATTATGTTCGTCAGTTTATATTTAGGTAGTATTTATTCAGAATATTTTTCTATAAATTCATGATTTTTATGGACATTTCTATTAGAGTGAATTTTATTGCGTAACAAAATTAAAATATTTTGTCTTATTTGTGCAATTTATAATAAAAAACATACAGTTTTTTATTAGATAAAATATAATTTTACGAAATACCGAAATATAGTTTTTTTAATTTTTTAATTTCAGTACAAATTTAAATAAAATCAAATAAATACTTTAGTTTGGAGCATATCTTTAAATAGGTATATGTTACTTTATGAAATTAAACAGAGAGAGAGAGAGAGAGAGAGAGTTACTTAAGAGAGAAGAGAGAAGAAAAAATATAAAATGGACATTATTTTACAGTATTGTGATTAAAAAGATATTTTTTATATTATCTTTATATTTATGCAATTTAACGATTTCTTTAACATCTCTAACAGGGAAATAACAATACAATAATATAAATTTTAAATAATTTATTGAATAAATTTAAATATTCTTAATTGTTATTATCAAAGAAAGTAAGAATTATTTTACTCACAAAATTATACTCAAATAATTTTAGAAAAAAAAAAGGATTTTTAGAATATTTATACAAGATCATTTTAATTCAAATAGCTTGTATGTGGAAAATATTTGTCTTTAAAAATATTGAATACAAACCTTATAGATATCAGGATAATATGAAAATATAAACATTGATTTAATGTTTTATTGTACATAAATTAATATACATGATCAGGAATTAATTAAAAATATTTATTTTCTACATTTTTCGATATTTGTATACTTTGAAGATTTAAGATAAAGATTAAATTATATTTATCGAGTAATAAATAATTTAATCTTTAAGTTTAATTAATTGAAAGTAATATTTATTGGGTATGGCACCCGAATATATAATAGTAATTGATTAATTATCTAACAAAATAAATAATTCTTATACCCTGAATGCTCTTAATTTTTATATAACATCACACATATCATGCAAAAATGCTATATGTTTTTAATAAATTTTTAATTCGTTAAAACAGCATTTAAATATTTTTAATGCTATTGCATGTAATCATAAAAAACATAAAATCATTAAGATGTTCTAATTAATTTGTTTTTCATAAATAAACATTAACAAAAATACATATATTGTGTTACGTTTTATCTGTGTAAAGACATTTTTTCCATTTATCTATGCCTTTCGGATGTAAATCAATTAAATTAGTACACTTTCACTTGTTATTTCTTAATATATCATCAATTTCTGAATATGAGAAATTATCTAAAAATTATAAAGCTCGCTTAACTCATAAAATGCCACATAATCCAACATTATATGAATCTTTCTATTATCTAATTATATTTAATAACGATATTATTCTTGAAGACAGTGATCTTGTTGACAACGCGTCAATAAACTATAAAAACTTTGACACGCCATCACAAAATTCATTGACTTTACTTCTTACTAAATTCGGTCATTAAATTTGAAAAATTGGCATAAATTACAAGGTATTACGTTCAACGTATTGATCAGCATCTTATTAACTAAATTAATTGCTAGGATTAGTACGACGGGTGGATCTGTCTGCAGGGCACCCCAATTTCTTTTCTAATAGGAAAATTAGATTTTATACGAGTTCACGCACGTCTCAAACATATAAATATTATTTATAAATTAATGCATGGCAGTATATATCGTCGATCTTATAGTAGATATTACGCAACGTTGCGACGCTGAGCTTCTAATGTAATTTCTTCGGCCTCATTGAGCAAATATATATGTCCAGTAGTATTTGTACGGGATGATAAAACATTCATCATTGTTTTAACTGCAGATTATGCAAGTGGCTATAAATTCCACACTATGGAGAATTTATTCGATATTATTATGACATGGATACGTTTTGAGGCAATCTCCACCATCTTGACCATGTCTGGCTGCGTTCACATATCTGTAGAACTTTTGACTCGACGTACTTCCTGTTACATCACGCCTGAGTTCTTGCGGATCTCTGAAAACACATGTAATTTGTTAAATTAATCTAATCTTCAAAAGGCACAATGTCTTTAAAAAGCACAGTGAGATATTATACGTCTCAATTAACGTGCTTGTTTTAAGCCGCGTCGACCCGATTCACGATGTTTTCCTTGCTCGTTACCGGAATAATTCGATATACGCGCATTGCTCTGAAACGTAATTTTGTTGCTCCTAAATAGAAAGTTACTTCTCAAAAGGCTATAATTATGCGTAAGCGAATTACCCGACAACGTCATAGACTCAACGGAACTGTACTATATTTCCCGTTCGTCGTGTAGCCGGTTTGACTAAAAGTACCTTCATATCTCATTTCAATTGTTAATAAAATTCTAAGCAATACTCAAAACTAGGTAAAATGCGCGAAATCGCATTTACAGCATTAAGAAATGGCAGAAAAGAACGATATGAAGAAAAAAGAGAAAGAAACAGAGGAAGAGAGAGAGAGAGAGAGAGAGAGAGAGAGAGAGAGAAAGAGAGAGAAACCAACATGACCCGATTAACGTTGATTCCAAGCGCGCGGGCGATCTCCACCTTTCTCTTTGTGATGCGCGATTTAATCGATAAGCCACGTAGCGCTGCTACTATGTTTCATACCTGGAAAGCTCGTTCGACACGAGGTTACTATGCGGCGAGTAGCCCGCCGGATTTTTGTACATGCTACAAACGAGCATCTCTCTGCACGTTTCTTCATAGAATCTCAATTGCCCGAAGATATCCTCCAGTCGAGCGATTATCGGACTGTAATACTCGTCTTCCATGTCCTGTCGTGAGATCGATATAGAGGAACTCTTGGCAGATGCGACAGGTGTCAAGAACCTCTGGGGCTGATGATGAATGTTTGGGCGTATGTTTGGCGCAAATATCGCGTAAGGATTCTTCATCGGCGCCTTTATCGGATTCATCGAAAGTACAGCCGCGGAAGTTGGCTGTGCCGCGGGTCGTCGATATCCGGAATAAGCCAAATTGTGGGCACTAGCCGCCATCGAATTGTCCAGATAAGTTGACGCGATTGGCTTTACGTTCGGCGCATATTGTGGCAATCCGTACGGGCCCGAGTACATAGCTCCCGAAACTGAGGTCGGAGATGGTACTATGCGATTTATAGGTTGACTGGCCTCTTCATAGGCTTCATTATGAGGCTCGATGCCCCATTCCTTCAGTTCTTCCAAATCCTTCCGATATTGAATATGAGGATGAGAGAACTCAGACAAATCGTCTAAGGTGTTATGAGAATGATCGTAATATGTTGGGACGGCCACCGGAACCGGCACGTGATGATGGTGATGAGCAATCTGAAATAAAGATTTAGATTATTCTAACATTTATTTAATATTGATAAAAATATATTATACGGAGAGATATTTTATAATCGAGATGCGAAGGTTGCATGCGCACGCATACCTGATGATGATGATGATGGAACTTGGTGGCATGGCTCGTATAGTAGCTGGAGCAAAGCTTGAATATGTGAGCGAACGCGGGAATGAAGAAGAGCACCAGTTTTAAGAAAAGTTTCTTGGCAGTGCCCACACCGAAGAGAAATGGAATTATGAACAAAAACTTTACTTTAATTAACTTGATAATTAAAAGAAGTGCCAGAAAGCTGATTAACAATTTATTCTGTATGAATTTCTCTAAAATAAAATAAGAGACATTATATTCTTCATTCTTAATATTCTATAATAAATATTGAAGAATTTGATTTTTCTTACTGATTTTTTTAAAAATTCGTCCTTGTTCTTGTACACCATTCGTTCCAAAATCTACCCTGAGGAGCGCGCCGTTCTCGTCTATCTCGCGCGGGCTTATCTTCATCGTGGCACCCTCAAAGAAAAACTGCGGAAGTTGAATTTCATAATTACGAGTTGACAAAAATTTCACTGTTTTCTGCCGCAGAGCATTCGTAATTTCTTCAAGTGGTGATTCATCACCAAACTTTCGACCTTCTGCTTTTGCTTCTTCGGCCGCTTTATTTTTACAGTTATCCGTATCGACATCCACGAGATTCTCACGAATATCGTTACGATTTTCTATTTTAGGACACGTGTCGTAAGTGACATTATTTTTTGTAAGTATAAGACCGTCGAAAATAGTGATATTGTCCCTTTTGGTGAATGCATTGTCAAGATACGTGTATGCATTTTTTTGTATGCAAGAAAATGTCACTTTTTTGTTACAGTCCCTGAAGAGCCCGTGCCAGAGCTCGTTTCCGGTCTCGTTGATGTTAAACGTGTTAAATTTCAAAATTTTCGCGTACCGCCTGAGTTTCTCGGCACTGAATAATTGCGAGTACGTTAGCGTACTCATTGAAAGACACAACAGGATTAATGTCGTTCCCCGATACATCTTCAGTATCACTTGTGGAGATTTTAATGTATATGCATATATATTTTATTTGACTCTTGTTTACATATGACCAGAAGTGTGAGGTGGCGTGCCGGAAGCACGCTCTGAATATATATATGACCGGCACCAACTCCTTGTTTAGTAACTAGAACCGGTACACTTTTGATTTCGCGAAAGGGTCATCATCACTAGTTCACGTGCACGTCGGATTCTTTGGTATCTACCCGTGATCGTCACACGCCCTTCCTACTTATTGGAGTCGCCGTTCAATGTCGATTTTCCCCCTCTTCTCCGTGGCCAAATATTTTACCGCGACCTTCTCCCACCTCTTAGCGACATCGATGGTCCTCTTCCTCACGATTCCGGCTCCTCGGCGATTCGGTGCGACGCGACGTAAGCTCTGTCGCGATCACGTTGCATCGCAAACGTCGATCGTCATACTGACCATTATTCGTATCACCATCATCCCATATGACTTCTTCTCTATGCACCTTTGATCCGTTTTGTCTTCTTCACCCTCTTCCTTTTTCTCTTTCTCTCTCTCTCTCTCTCTCTCTCTCTTTCTCTTTATCTTGTTCGTCGAGACGCGATACGTTCAATCTCTCGCTTCGCACTAACCACGAGCCTCTCCGTTCTCGGTTACAATTCACCTGAGCGTCAAGTGTGTCAAAGGCCCTCCTACTCCGTCGGCGAGCTCCTCCGTGGAAGGTCATTATCGTCTCCTCTCGGACTGCAACCGACCAGGTCTGTGCTTATACGCGCGCGTTTAAGACCGTCCGGCTCCTGACCGCAGATCTGATATATAAATATGCATTGGGGTACGTTTTGAACGATCTGCTGGGAAATACTGTTTCTCGATCGAATATGAATAGCTCACATCTGCTCACATCTTTTTAATAATCAGGGCACATATCTAGAATATCCAATAACATTTAAAACATAAAATTATATTTGCGTTTATCATATTTATGGTTCAATTATTTTGAGTTTTATTAGTATAATTTGAAAACTTTATTTACTATAAGTGTTAAGATGCAATATTCTTGCACAAGATAAGAATTAATAAATTTTATTAAATTGCAAAAGACTTGCTTTATGTTTATCCCAAACTACATGATATTATCCTTATTGCTGAACATATTATAAATTTTTATTATGTATCAAGTACGTAAAATTATGAAATATTATTAGAATTTGACGTATATGATTATACGTATATAATACGCAATACATATAAAATTTACATATAAAAATTGATCGCAATTTTTTTAGTAATTTGCTTTTTCGGAACATAGTAATGACAAAAAATTTTCCCGTAAGCGAAACAGTATATAATTAAAGTATTGCACAGACCAATTTATATGAAATTATCTGAGTCTGGTATGCGTCCCCGCTGCAAATCCAGTTTAACTTCCTTATTTTATATGTATAGCTATATAATAACTGGATTTTAAATTGGATTTTTTAATTAAATGCAGTTAACATTTATTTTGAACAAAAAAAACATGATATTAAAATTATTTAAATGTGAATAAAATCAATTGTAACATGATTTAGAAATAAATATCTCAAATATAAATATAAAACAAGTATTTGTAGATATATTATTAATTATATTATTAATTAGTTCTGAGGGACATTTTTTTTAGATTTGTTGTTTGTAAAAATAATATGTCTTAATAACATGTATATTAATTTAAAATGTGAAATATATTTTCTTCATTGAGCTAAATTTCAATTTTGTACAAAGAGATAAAAAGAGTTACTCCTATAAATAAGATAAAAATATATTTTATTGTTAGATGCAATAATTGTTTGTAATGTTCAAACTAGTAACATAAGAAATAATTAGTTAAGAATATATTTATTCTTTACCAAAATATTCCTTGAATAAAATAATTGAATAACAAATTATCAAATATTTGAGAAATATGTAATAAGTATCCGATTCATAAATTAAATTATTTCAAATTTTATAGATGTAACATATATTGGAACACAAACATATCATCTTTTAGATCTGTTAACGTTATGAAATATTAATTTCTGAATGAATCACAAATTAATGATTTATTCTTTTTTGTCAATACTGCAGCCGTCATACTTTTCCTATATTTTCCCGCTACATTGGAACCAGTGTAAAATGTAATAATAATAAGTGTTCAACCACACAAACATTATTATAACGTGTGTAAGAAATTATGTCAACGCAAGTAATACTCTGAAAAACTACTCATTTATTATTAATACCTCAGTATACTTTTACTATAAGAAATAATGTTATTTATCTCGTAACTAGACGTATTTAGAAAAGAAATGGTTTAATCGATCGAGCTAAAAACCAGCTTTATAATCTTCATCAATACACATTAACATCAGCAAAACATTATCAAATAAACACCACTTTGCTACATTTCTCTCGTACTCACCAACCGCTTTTCACTAATAGATTCTTGGTGAAGGTGTTCTCCTTATTGCAGTTAAAGAGGAGAGGAGTAACTTCAAGATACATGGTAGTATCCATGTTCAACCTATGTCTACCTATATATACCTAAGTGACAGCTAGATACATCTTCTTCAATACGCTAATAATATTAATAAATGGTTTTGATTATGCAATACAATGATTATTGAAATACGAAGATGTCTGCACCGTAATGTTGCACCCATTAGGCTTAAATTTAATATTTAGATGATTAAAAAAATCTGTGTGTATGGGCAAAGCTTTAAACTTGGTTTTAATGTTTTCAGCTTTACTAAATCACTTTTTTTACATTAAAATCTTATTAAATACGTTAATTAATTATGCTTTTCTTTTTTTTTTCTTTCCTTCAAACTAAACAGATTTTTTTAAGTTTCAACGTATTTCTACATGTATAATAAAATTTATATTAAATATATTTGGCTATTTCATATGTAAACGTTTCCGGAATATATTGTTTCTCATGTAAAAACGAGTTTTGGAAGTAGCGCATTCATCTCCCTGAACGATCTGAATCGAAAAACATGGAGGTCAAAGTCGTGTCGATACCAATCTGCGAAGAGACTGTAAGTTGTCTCTCGCGGAAGCTACCGACGAAAGATGATCAGGTGGGCCAAGCGAGTGGACGGACGCAGTTCGACCGGATGAATTCCATTGACCCACTAATGTGAGGCGCTAGGTAGGTAGGTAGGTTGAGGCACATGACCGGCTTACGCGTTTGTTGCCGAAAAAAGCGATTGTACGTACGTACAGTCCCACACGCGGAAGGCGCATTCACGGAGACAGGATTTCACACTAAAAATTTTGTTCCATTTCGCAGAGATTTATCTTCTTTCCGTTGATGAATACAAAATATAATGTGCACGCAAGCACGCGCAGGCACTCTCTTATTTTACCTCACTTCTTTACAGCTCTCGATACCCATGGAGGAACAAGGGGCTCGTTCACATTCCAGCGTAACCTAGTTACGTCTTAGTCATAATTTATCAAATACGGGCGACACAAGGTTACTTTTCCATTTCGTGGAAATGAAGACAGCAACATTCCTAAAGTTTGCATGTTTTTAATTTGCTCAGCTTTAGGTAGGATACCGTTATTTAAAGACTCATTTATATAGTGCTATTTTAGTATTTCTTTATACGCAAACTTTAATTTTATTTAAATAACACTAAAATTTCTAATATACGATTAATTACGGTATAATTAATTAGATAGAAAATAAGTGCATCAAGTGACTAAAAATAAACTAATTTTAGAATTTATACTAGATAGTTCAAAGCATAATTTATTAATAAACATCTTGATTTTTCTTAAGTGTTATAATATTTTTTACTATGTAAATTATGCCTCCAAAAAAAATTTAATTCCAGAGATTTACGATTTTGTAATGATTTCTATTTCTGTGAATCTTATCAATTTCTCTGTTTTTTTAATTATTACAGTATATATTACAATCTCTATAAAAAACAATTTGTATTGGTCTAACTGTGATTACTTGAGGTGCCAGTCGCTCATGATTGTTTGTTAGAAAGTATTTTGAGTTATAGACGTTGGAAATTGCCAATTGTGAATCAGAGATGTAAACTGCAGCGGCGACAGCAGATCCAACGGAAAGTATTTGTCTGCGGTGCACCGAAACTGGTTTGTACGTGCAGTACAAAGTGAACCAAGCAACTGGGACATACCACATATTGGGTGAGCAAAAAATGTAGTTTTAGTATTCAAGGAAAAAAATCCATTGTATGGTAAGTGATAATTACCAGGTTCGTTAAAATTTATGATCTTCCAATAATATATACTCTAAAGAATCTTAGAAAGCAATTTTTTATTTTTTACAGTGAAAAATATTTTTAAATCATTTTTTGAGAGACATACTTTTATCAGAATGATTTATCATTTTTTTATGATGTATAATTTTAAATCAAATAAATAATATATCTTTAACTAATCATGCGTTAGAATTATAATAAGTACATATATTACAGTTAAGAATAGATTAACTGTTAAGAAAGATTAACTGTTAAAGCGTCAATCATTATTTTTTCATTCTCATTCTTTGTGACGAAGAGTGACAACACTTACTCACCCACTTACCTATCTTCTACTTTTTACCACAAATCAAAGACACGCGAATACAATATTATCGCACCGTCTCTGACGGAACAAATAGCATACCTCACATTGCCTCATATTATGCAGACACAGATTGCTATACAATTTCCGTTACGTCAACTGAGACAGGGAAATGGCTTTCGGCTTTTGTCTAATAAGCTTCTCAGACAGATAGGTAAGTAAACGGAAATATCGTATGAAATATGTACCCGGAAATAAATATTAACAATAAACAACATATATACTTGTAATATGAGTTAAGTTAACATTAACGTAAATAATAAATTATAAAAATTTGTTTGAATATATCAAATTCTTTTAAAAATAATTAATCTTGCAATTCCTTTATTTTTGAAATTTTTATTTTTAAATAAAACTGAACTTACATTTCCTCTAAGGAAACACAGTAGCCAAAATATTATATTACAATATTTTCAAAATAATATATATATTAACAGTAAATTAAAATTACAGCCGTTATATTGCATAGATCCTTTTAATGATTGATCCTGAGATGCGGTAACATAGGAAAGTGATCCTCAGGCGTAGAGTTGCGCGTTGCACCTATTTCCGGAACAGTGGGAACCTTCCTTGTGTCGAGTGGCACGAACACTTTCACCGATTTTCCTGATCAGTCGCGAAAAGTAGCGAAGCAGTAGCATCCTGTTGATCAGTAGGTTACCTAACGGTGATTGACAGATAAGCTCGCGGTTTAAGCAGGCGCTTCCCCATCAAAGAAGCCAAAGGAGAGCGCCCTGAGAAAATCAAATGCACGACCATAAACGCGCACGCTCGCACATCCATTGCGATGGCTAACAAATCCATCTACCGTTTCTCTTTTCGAATCAGATCGCGTTGCCACCGAAAAGTCTACGTGTCGTGAGTCTCAAACAGACAGTCAACGTATACTAATGTAGGTCGATCATTGAACAAGTAAAAATCGCAGCAACTTAAGAATTTTGTATGTAACATACACCATAAAAAGGATATATAACTTACAATGAGTTCACAAGTCAAATAATCGCAAATATAAAGTAAAGTAAGAACATTAAATTGGTTCAAAGATACATTATATCATATTTATATACGTTTACATGTATAGCAGCTAACTCAAAATAATATTTCTGAAAAATGTTTACGGATTAATTAATTACTATAAAATATATGCATATTGACATTGTCTTTATTTTTCACGCTTTCTATTAATTTTCTTTAAATTCCAATTTAATTTCACAAAAGAGAATTATTTTATAAGTTTTAAATTATCTATTTCCTAAATAATGCATTAAATTTCTTGATTTTTATTCGTTAAATGTATTAAATAAAAATTGAATAAATTAACGAATTTTATAAAAAATAACAAAATTTATATATAAATAAATTTTAGAATAGAACCTGCTGACATATGAAAATTGAGGTGATATTCAGATTTTTTAAGGATTCTGATCATAAATATTCGCGGCTGATTTTTACTTTAAAAATATGCGCATATATGTCGAAGAAATGAAGCAACGAAATAAAAATATCCATGGAATATGACGCAAGAGAGAAACCGTTACAGACCGTGAATACGTTTTAACTGTTCTTTAAAGTGATCCGTATATGCATCTGTTCAATCTTAAACATGATTAACTATAGGAATAGCTTTCGACAATCGACACCTAGTGTAAATGTTTTTCATACTGAAACATCTCGATCGGTATACCAAGTGTACCCGATAAAATGGATCCCGTATACTTCCAGTAACATTCAAGGTCAGTTACTTACTAGAAAGTCGTAGAAAGAAGCTTGGAAGACTCTTCAAAAGATTGCGCCACTATTTTGCGGATTAAAATTAATTAAAAACTTCATAAAAATGCTTTCATAAAATCAATATAATATATTTTTTACACAGATAAGAATAGAATAAAGAAATAAATAAAAATAATATATTTTTATTAAAGGGAAAGTCTTTTTTTTTAGATAGGTATATCTATTTTCGTTCTTAGTCTAATTTTTATTTTAAATTATTTTTTATAAAAAATATATTTAGAATATTAATAGTAAAATAAAATTTCTAGAAAAAATTATGTGCAGTATCGTTTATTTAAAAATGTGCATACATGATGCCTTATAATAACGAGTAACTGAGAAGCTCTAAATTTCACGTAACAAAGGTATATCCTTAGACCGCAATTCAGTTTTCTGTAATTTAATTTCTGCATTCGTTGATAATACGTTATTAGAACTTGTTTTTTCAGCTGTAGCCTGCCACTCATCCATATACATTGCATTAGTTGTAAACTCTTGAGTAAGATCAGGTTGATCCGTGGTTATCATTGAATCAACATTCTTTTCAGCTACATTTACAATACTGATAGGTGGATTCTCGTTGAATATGAAACTTCTTCCTTTCGCATTCACTGTCGCTTCTGACTTCAAATTATTCTTCGCCGAACCGGTATTTACGTTAGTGGCCCCGTATTGGTCGAAGGCTCTGTAGTTTGACGTGTTCCAATTAGAAATTACAGTACTAGAGTTTATAATTGGTGATGGTTCTTGATAATCTTGATAATCCAGATAATCAATATTTTCTGCATTCGAGATAACTTCTCCTGTCATCGGAATGCGATTAGATCCATCCGCAATTTCTGCCTTAGTCTCTTTATCGTATTTCATTGGCCATTTGTGGAAACTGCGACCCCATCCTCCCCCGCCATAACCGCCGCCGCCTCCTGAAGGTGGGCCATAACTACTTGGTGGAGGTGCACCATAACTATCGCTAGGTCCGCCACCGCCACCGCCATGACCACCACCGCCCGAAGATTTTGTAAGGAGTACTATCTCTTTGTAGTCTGGAAGCCGTCATGATATCAGAGATGTTAATTGTTATTCAATATTTTACGAGTGTATTATTTAATTTTGCGTTATTTGTGGACTTTGTTGAAAAAATCGCTTTTGCATATTGATTTCTTACATTATATAGAAGTTAAAATTTTGGTAATTTATGAAATTATGAAAATTTTTTAGTAGAGCACCAACCAAAAATTAGTGAAAGCATGGAAGAGAATTAATTATATTTAAATTTTAAGAATTAGATACAATAAACAAAATAACGTCAAAAATATATATAATATATAATTTTACCTCCTCCGCCTCCTCCTTTCCAAGGGCCACCGCCACCGCCGCCTTTCCCAAATTTGCTACTCAACATCATCATTGAAACCATTAGAGACATTCCACCCATCATCATACTTTTGAGCGACGCCAATGCTATTGTATTGAACAGAAATATTTAATTAAAATCTTATGCAATTTAAAAATTTTGTAGATAGCAAGGGCAAAATGATATTTAAATAATAGAAATATATATTTGAAAGAAGTACAAGAAAATACAAAATAAATACAATAACATTACCTATGAGTTTCATTTTAAGCATCATCATCATGCCCATCATCATCATCTTGCATTTTCCACCTTTGCCTCCACCGCATCCGCCTTTCATCTTTCCTCGTCCTATAATATATTTAACAATTTAGTAATAAAGAAAAAAATAATTTCTTGAACAACAATGCAAAAATTCTAAAAAACTGAAGTTTAAACATCTTAGATCACGATAGATTATAGTACGTCATTGCAATATTTTTAAGATATTTTTTTAGTCTATATATTTAATTTAATAACTGTTGCGCTAACCTTCTGCTGTCTCGTCAAACATCACGTCAATCTGATTCCTTTCTCGTTTGCTGTTCCATCTAGGTAGCGTGATACGCAGAGTAAAGGAATCGAAGAAATCATCTATGCTGCGCTCGATACTGACGTCCGAGTCATTCATAGATCGAGCATCGGATCTATGTGCTATTCTGCTCTTCACCAACTTCACATCTTGCCCAAGTAATGTGATTTCATCGAGGCGACCTACTGTTTCTAAGAAACGGATGAAACGTTTCTTGATGCAACCGAGCGAAAATTCAATGATGCATTTGCCTATGTCCCTGACGGGAAACTCCGGAAAGTAATCATCTTTATTATTTTTTATCGAGTCATTCCTGGCCGCTGGAACGATTTTTAAGTCGATTTTAATGCCATTCTTTTTAATGTTGAATATACGACGTTCGACTGGTATCTTGTGTAATCCGGTATCAAGAATGTAATCTTTAACATTTCGAATCTCATTTTTTTCGTATGCATTCACGTGGATCAAGCACGTGATCAACAAACACAGGATGAGCATAGGTTCACGCACTTTTGCACAATAAAAGAAGTAAACGTTGATCAGTTCCAGTAACAAACGATGACGGCGAAGATAACTTTGGAAGAAATACTGGCTGACACTGACTAATCTCTGGGTCATCACAATCGTTTATATACATTGAGATTTATGTCATTCGCGGTATTTTTCCATCGTTTTGTCACGATTGTCATTACTTGCAGCGAGACAAGTAGTCTTCTAATAACAAGGCTGAAAAGGTAAGTCAGAATCATTTATCGAGTTTTAGCCACAATTATGGATGGCATACGCAACAATAAAACAAATATTTCCGGATGCTGCATTACGATCTACTATAATAAGCTGACACGCTTATAAAAAGATTTGTAGGATGAAACAGTTTGTGCCACTTCCAAATTAATTATACGCATAGAACAGAAATTTATAACTTCAGGATTACAGATTTTGTAATCGTAAAATAAAAAGACAAGGATAGAAACCACTAATAAAAACATATTCAATAATTGTTGACGTAATTGTGTTATTTAATTTATAAAAATATTTAATTGCAATTCATTAATTTCACACTTTCTGTTTGTTAAAAATTTATCAATTTTATCATGTTTCTTAATATATATTTTTGTAAAAAGTTTTGATATTAAAATATATAAAACTATTATTTTTTTATAGCAAAAGTATCTTGTCATTTTTCTTACATTTCATTAATGATTTGAAATTGACGCATTGTTTTCAATAAATGTATATACGGTTAATATTATGGTAATATTATGGTTTATTCTAAATGTTAGGAATACCATGTATAGGTACATGAACAATTAATAATATAGGTATAAGCTTCATGCGCCTTGAGGATCGCAACACTTTATGTTCTGATGTAAAGCTGGCAGTCTGATGGTCTAACGTGGTGAAGGGGTGCTGGCCTTATTACTTCTTAATTGGTCCGTACATTCACCTTCAGAGATATCTATGTTTAACAGTAACTTAAATGTAATTGCCGTAACAGAAAGTACGCGCATTTTTTAGCGCGTGATGTATGAATGCATTTACGCCAGGTAGTTAAAAGAGTTCAAGAGTAATGTAATTCCCTCATTTAAATTAACAAATCACCAATTACTATCGCTAAACCAACCGTAAGATAACCAACATTTATATTATTGCAGATAAACATTGCGCGTATTCTATGATTTATTGTACAATTTCTTAACTGTCACAGTTATTACAATAATGACAAAACAATATGTTTTTACAAATGTTATTTATTATTACAACTTTACAATAACGAAATAAATATCCAAAAATCATGTACATGATCAATGGGCAACTCTGCGTGCTCGACGATGATACGCTTTCTCGATAGGTATCATCAAAAATGCAACAGTAGTCGCAATAAATACCTATATGACTATAATAATAAAGGTGATAATTTATGGAACGATGAAATGAGAGTGAACGAGATCTTAGAAGGCAGAAAGTGTCATGATGGCGAAGAAGGAAGACGAAAGATGAAGTATTACAGAGCGAGATGAAGAGAAGACGCAGACAGAGTAGGGGAAAAAGTTGATAGTGCTTGAGGATGAAGGAAAAGAAACAGTAAGGAAAGTCGGTGAGGTAGAGATGTGCTAAAGGTTTTATCGTGTACCGGCGATGTGTGCGAACACTTCGAAGTTGATTGGATGATTTTAATTCTGCAGAAGCGATCTACGGTCGTGCGCGTTGCCGTATTTGAGCACGGCCTGCTGAAGAGAGTCGTGTACGGTATCGAGGGACCTTCCGTATCCGGAGTGTCCGTATCCGTGTCCGTGATGTTCCTCCGTGCTGTGCGTATGCGAGCTGGAGTACACCGGTTTGCTAACGATTTCATACGTGGTCTTCTTATCACTCCCGTGAGTTAAGGATTTCAATCCAATGATAGCTGATAACATCAGCGCCATGAGACCGGTCATCAGAGCTTTTCCGGCGAGGAGCGCAAGTGCGCCGAATCCAACTGCGCCGAGGGTTCCTTTCATCATCATTAGACCGGCCATCAAGCCGCCCATGCCACCCTTGTCCTTTTTACGTCCTGTTAAATATATAATTATTATATATATCATTATTATGTAAAATTATCTCATTTTATTATTTTATATATATAACAAAAATAAAACTTAGTAGTCTGATAAATAAACATTATATTTTTATAGAAAATAATATTGAATTATAAAATAAAACATCTTGCAAAGCGATAGTGACTCTGCGAGGACTCTTAATTTGTAACTTTATTAACAATAAGAAGTAAACTGTAAAATTTGGCATTCAAACCTGTTTCAACATTTTGATTGCCACCTAAGCCCAGTTGCGCAAGTGTCTCTTCGTTGAAGCTCCTGGTAGCTTCAAAAGTCTTTGGATCGAAAAGTTTGATGGAGATCGAGTGACTGTTAAGATAACTACCGACCTTGTGAATTAAATAGGCATCCAGCCTTTTCTCAACGTCATTCGGGAAATCCCTCGCCAAATTGGCGACTACTTCCGATGCTGGGACATCGGCGGAACTGTTCTCTTTGATCACAGATACACCCGGCAGGATACCAATGTTTTCCTGCTCCGACAATTTATCCAGGAAGGATACCACGTCCAACTTAAGGCACGTGGCACTGTACGATTTCCCGCAATCTTTGTTCAAATTCGGTGCCAGATTTTCCGGCGCATCCTCCACCATTTGCCGCGTGGTGCGTCTCTCAATCTCCGCGTTGGCGCATCCCGAAAGAAAAAGTACCAGAAGAAGGAGATGGCAACGTGACAATTGGGCAACGTGCGTAATTCCTTTCATCGTGAATTTTTGAATTATTTCCCTGAAGTCTGGCTGAAGAACGAATTCGTGCAGTTATTTTTTTCCGTCCCAGGTCTACGAATCGCCAGTAACGCGACGATATCCTCGAAGACGAAGGACCTTGAAGCTGACGGATGAGACGCGTATCGTGCACTGGGCATACCCTCGGATACTTGCAGTATATATAGAGCGAGTCAACGGATAGTCCTTTTTCCTTTTTGCCTTTCGGTCGTTCCATACATTCTCCGTAGTCGAGAGCACCGGCGACGGAACTCTCTTCTTTGCGGACGTCGAAGAGGAGGCAGGGGCCTCTCGCATAGCCATCCAGCAACAGTGGCGAGAGGGAGCGTCAAATAGAGCGGAGAATTCGAATCTGAGTCAAATTTACGGAAAAAAACGGGTACCAATGAACGGGTGTGAGATGATGAATGAGAGCGAAGGCTAATCGCACGTCAACGCCAATTCAATCGTGTTAACGGCAGTTACAGTTAATGCGTACGCGATCAGTCCTTAACAATGCAATTATTTTTTATGCACGCATCGTTACTTTTTACACGTTTATCGATGTTATACTCCACGAAGATTTTCTCCTTTCTGTTATTTTCACTTTTAGTTGTATGTTTTATGTTGTAATAAAATGGCTTATAAATATTAGGAATTTGTACCTTACACAATTTAGTATATTTGTAAAAAAAAAAAGATTATAATTTTTTCAATTAATAAAAATTATAAAGTTATAAAAATATTTATGTAAAAATCTCCATATTGCTTTTATATAATTATTTTACAAAATAATAAACATTTCGGATATAATGTAGGACATATAATATATGGTGTGTATATGATCCGGATGGCCTAGAAATTGCTCTTGCACTATCTCGCAAAAAGATTAATAACGATTTCATAAGGGTGAAACAGGAATTGAGATTAGAGATAATACTGTTAGAGGTGACGAGATTTAATCAATTAGATCAATCAATCGGAGTAAACGTTAATTAGCCGGCTCGATTCGCCATTGGTACCCGATCGTGCCCAGCGTGAAATCACTTTCGATTTCGAAAACGAAACCAAAGAGAGCGACGGTACACATTGTGTTTGCGGAGTTTGCGAACTAAGCGCGAGTAGAAATTGCAAATTGAAAAGTTTGTCGATAAGTATATCATGAAAATTATTGCGGGCGAGGCGAAACGAGACGGGAGTCCTACTTTAAATCAGCCCAGTTTAGCTAGCTCGTAGGAGATCCGATTTTCGCGCGCCACGCTCGAGCAACGGCGCTTCAGACGGATCTGCCGATGTGAAAGTATGCAGTCGATTTTCACGGGCAACTCGATGGGGCCTTATCATTGCGTGCGCGTGTGCGTATGCGCAATACGACGAGTGCGTGCACGTTTTGATATGATGCGCTTGCATGTCCATGCGGCAGGTGTGCCGACTTAGAACGGACTAGCCTTCTTTCAAAGGCATCCATTTCGCGATTTGTTGCTTCCTTTTCACATGGTGCCTTCCTTTCGTTAATAATCTCGAACACGTCGTGCTGATTCTGTTCTCGCGAAACTATGCACGACAGATCGAATCAGTAGTGGGCGTCGGCTTTACACGATCATAAACGTCAGCAAAAAGAATAACGTGGAACGAGAGAGATTCTGAAAATCTTTTTTCATTTACCTATTCTCGTTCTTAATTAAATCGAAAATCGCGGCAATAAAGAAGGTATCTCGCGTTACGCAGATTGGATTCGGTCGCGCTTATTCACGCACTCATTCTGACGTTGCAATTTTTGTTGAGTTTTTTATCCTATCAGATCTCAATCAAAATAACCCGTAATATAATCTGTGTTTCCTGTTAAACTACCAACCATTAGTTGAAACCGCAATATTCCACTGTATTTGGGACGTCCGATAAAAAATCAAGTTTTTTTATCTCACAATTTACCACCAAGTAACTTACGGCAAATAAGGAAAGATGAAAAGAAGATGAAAGAAGTATATGAATATTATTAATATTTATTTAAATTTATTTAATAAACTTCAAATTTTAAAATATAATAAATTCATGTAAATTAAATACTAATTTATAAGATAAGTATTCTTATCGGAATGAATTTAGAATAAAGATAAAATCTTTTTTTTAACAGAAAAGACTTTTTAAACTTTTAAATTCTTTCTTAGATGATTTTTTTCAATATATAAAATTAAGGAGAAAATTTCGAAAAATACTTTCTCAAGTATAGAGTATGCTTCGTAAAAATGAGATAGGTGCATTCACTCACAAGTGCGAATACAACGTCATGGCAGGTGAATTTGTATGAAGACTGTGATTGTGCGTTCCGTAACGCCATAGTTACCCCATTTTCAGTCGAAATTGAGAGAGTCGTTGTTTTAAGAAAGTCGCTCGCACTCACCCAACAATTTGAGACAATTCAGGGAATGTTCACGCTGGATCAGAAAATATGCCAATAATTTCTCCCTGACGATTACCAGCAAATCGTGTTCTTACGCATCGAAATTGTTGGAATGTCAGCACAGTAGTACTGTTAGGAATTTAGAAAAATATACGTAACATGAAATTGATTGTCCTGGAAAGCTGGAAATTACCGAGCCCGTTTGGAACGTTGTTTACCATATTGTCCGTTAATAAACGGTATCTGAAAAATTTTTACGGACGGCTTGTTTACTTCCAAGAAGACAATTGTTATCCTTTCTTTGGCATACGCACAAGCATACAAATCGTTATTATATTCCATAAATGGTTGGATATTACCGCTCCTTTGCCGCAGAAAACTTAAGATTCTAATGCTTTAACGGGAAAATCTGATTCGTCATTTTGATCTTAGATACCTCTATAATGTTTGTGCAAAAGTAGTAATGTTATCAAACTTACTTTTCCTTTAAAATTCCTAAAAATGTTATAGTAAACTGGTTTTTGCTATATTATTAGTAAATGAACAATATTTAAACAGATAATAAATTAATATATAGCAAAAAATATATTGGATAAAAATAAATTCATTGATTAAAGATGTACATCTGCATTATCTAGCTGTTAAAATATACTTAATTAACAATTTCTCCGATATAAACAATGATAGTGTAAAATATAATATTCGGAATCTGTTAAACTATCGAATAATCGCCTTTTATTCGTCTACAATAACTTCGAATTGTAATTAACAAAATTAATACACGACAAATAATTATCTAAAAAATTGTACCACTGTCTACTACATATCGAATTTTTTTAACCAATTACGGATCACCAGTTTTTATTATACATATATGGCACCGTTTTATCTGTTGACTTCGACTCCGTATTGTTTAACGCACTGATGCATCATATGTTATGTTTTTATAATATTATTAATTTTGTTTAGTTATTAAACATAAACATCGTAGTTAATTTTGATGAATATATTCGGCTGAATAAGACTGCAGTTAAGTTGAAACTACTACCACAATCCAATGTACATCTTAGTATGTAATTTGAAATATATTAATTAGTGTAACATCCACATTTGCGCTCGTTTCTAGCCTTCATATTATTTTCCATTTATTTTATTATAACAATTTCTTATTTATATATACATTTATACACATTAGTTTGTTGTTGAATGTAACACAAATTTTCACAGTAGATATATGAATTTATTTTTTAGGAAAGCGTATGATACGAAAACACGCACATGTAGTGCGGATATGATTTATGCGTCGAGGTGTGAAACAAGAAGGAAAGAAGAAAGGTAGAATTACCGCATCTAATACACTGAGTGCTGCTCGAGTGATTGCATAGACCTCGTTAATTTGAGAACGCATATCCGTTATGTACTCAAAATGCATTGCGTGCGTTTATACTTTCGCAATTTTTTCGCGGCGGTCTAAAGTGAACGTTACATACCGCGAATTTCTTCTGCCTTGACGGCGGGGATTTATAAGAATAGACTAGTCTAGAGTCACCATGTTACATTGCGATTTTCTCACTGAGTTACATTTCAAGCAAACTGGTCGCTGCTGGCCCAGTCATGTCAAGATGCGAAATAATTTATTGTCGCAATGATAGTCTTTGAATCAAAGAAATCAGCAAGAAATTCTTGGATCTACTTTCCTAACTAAAATAAAAAATTAACGTTTCCGTTTAGCATACAAATTTAATATATATAAAATGCTTGTATATTTCATCATGTAATATTTATGAATGTTCAAATAATTTTTACAAGATAATAATATATTACAATAAAATAATATATTATTATATATCTCTCGTATGTCATATCAAATTACACACATGCAAATCAATTTTTTCTTTACATTTCTTTCTTAAATTATTTCTTCTTTCTTTAAATTTAAATTAATACATTAAATTTACAATTATATGGAAAAACATATCAAGTTTTACATGATATATAATGTATATATTCATTTAAAAAATATAATGAAGGAGAATAACATTATAATATAAAAAATTTGATTTTTAAAGGTACGTATATTGTTGTTTAAACACTTTATTAATTTATGCTCTAGTCTCAATTCACATATGCAAAATTATATTTTTATAAAAAAATCATTGAAAAAGAATATTAAAAATGAAGAAAGTTTTATTTATAAAAATATACAATTCGCAATTTTGACGACTCGTAACTTATACGGTTACAATTCTTTTATTATCATGTAAGAAAAGTTTATACAACTATATTCTCAAATTTATTGATAAATTTTATTAATATTCTTTTGTATATTTTTATTATTATTATTATTATTATAAATTATTATTACAATAAAGAAAGTCCCAATTATTTGACAATATAAACGAATAATTTTACATAACTAAATAGTACAATTGTAAATAATATTTTGTTAAAACAGAATTTGAAAATAGAATCGTATGAAAAATGTTCACTACTTGCAGAGTGTCTGCAATTTTATAAATATATTATTGAAAAAAGAATGCCTCAGCATCAGTCGATCAGAGCTTGCGTTTCTCATCATGTTCGTTACTTCTCGACGGTGCTGGCCTCTCAAACAGCCTATATATACTTGTATTCACTCTTCCACTTCTCTCGAGCGACTAATCACAACCGATGCCGTTATTTTAATCCCTACTACGAAGGCCACGATCGTATCTGCTGGTAGAAGTGGAGAACCACGTGGAGGCATTGACACACTGACCTTGATACGTGCGAAGCATCGAGGGGGAACACGGTTGACCAATCACAACCACAGTCCGCTTTCCTACCTTGCTCCCGACATAGTAACCTCATTTCCTTCCTCTTCCTAGTTCCCCACCTTGATCCGATCTTTCTCCGCTTCTCCCACCCGCGCAACATCCTTCTATCTTCCCTCCGTCCGTGAACTTCCATGTAGGTCATTAGCCTTCTCGTCTGGCCGACTGAGTGACCTGCTTATGGCTATATATGTATATTTATATGTATATGTGTATACAGCTCTCTTTTTCGATATTTATTTAATTATTTACAAATTGTAAAATTTTTGCCGCAAAATAATCCTTATTATCAATGTCGCGAATAACACATGCATATTTAGGTCGAGTCTTAATAAGATATGACATATCTGAGCTTGACAATTTACCAATGTCGCAGTGATACGACATTTTTGACAATGCGTCGATGTCACGATGATACAACGTCTCTAATAACTTGCCGATATCTCACAATGATCAAGACAAAATTTTATAAAAAGATAATTTATTTTATTTTATAAAGCAAGCACATGCAAACACACAATAAATAAATAAATAAACAGATGCGAATGGCAAATGGGACATTGCATTTTATGGAATGTCATGATGGTATGGATAATGTTCGCCGTTGTATTCCGGTGCCCAGCCTCTGTAAGGTTGATTGACCTCTTCTTCTGACCTGTGCCAGTGATCGTGATGAATTTCGTGCGGCTTTATAATTCCGTAGGAGACTCTTGGTGGCGGCGGTGGAGTGACAAGGGCCTTCAAGGCTACCGCGCCAGAAATCAAGAGCGACATAAGGCCAGCGCCCAAGCCCTTCAAACCTATCAATGCGATCAGGCTAATTACGATAGGTAGAACGATTATTGCTTTTAGCTTCAGCAGGATTAAAAGTGGCATGATCATCCTCTTCAATTTCGTGCGCGCTGTAAGCAACATACAAAATATCGTGTAAGTAATGATATTCTTTAAATTTTTCAATTGATGCGTGTATATAATTCTTAACAAATATAACAAAAGAAAGTATAGAAAAATACTGTTGAAATATTAAATTATAGTGCAAATCGTACTATATATGTATAAAGTTTGTAATACCGAACCATATATAAGAATCATATATTTGCATTAATTATAACAATAATAGAGCGCAATTAATTCACGAAGATGATATCAATAATCGTAGAATACTCGGTTCAAGGATTTCTAAAAGACTATAACGGACGTTTATCATCCAGTCTACTTTCTTCGACACGCGACACTCTCGTTCAAGGTCCTTCTTAGAGACGTCTTCTCGCAGCAGCCGTCCCAGAAACCCGGAATCCCACCAGATCTACCAAACGGTAACCCACTTCGGTCCACTCCCACCTCCGGCATTTGTTTTCGCGAATATTGATAGAAGTGGAACGCGTTGTAGCTTTCTACGTACGAATCCTTCATTCCGGTCGCTCTCACCTCCCTCTCTCAATAGCTAACGTCTATTACGAGTACCCGAATTTTTCAATATTTTCAGAATTGTGTGAAAAAAAAAGTATTTACGCATTGTAAATATACGAGTGAAAAAATTCGAGAAAACTTATGAATATGAGAGAAACAATGAACTATGTCTACGCGGAGTTAGAGAGAGATACATGGAGGATACGTGAATGGTATTTCGGCCACGATCGAATTGAAAAGAACGATACAAGTTACACTTTTCAACCAATGAATCCCGAGATTCGTGAGCTACTTAAACCTCATTGGCGAGACTTTAGAAAGGTGAGGCACTATAAGTTTGCGCCCACTGAATGATGTATTCATAACAGATCGGAACGTTAGAGAAGAACAAGAGACCTGTGTTAGATTCAAATGTCTAACATAAGTCTTGCGAGACTCTAACAAGAACTTTGATGTTACTATCAAAAATTTAATCGTGAAAATTCTTGCAAAAAAAGTACAATTTTTGTACATATAAAAAAGTTGAAGCGTTTAATGATTGATCTATAAATCAATTAGGTATAGGAAGTATATCAAATATACATTTATGAAATAATTTATAGATAAAAAGAAACATTTAACATATTTATATTGTTTCATAAAAATGTGCAGCGTTTGTGTAGTGTTAAACAGATAGATTAATATAGACTTAATAGATGAATACTTGTTTTATACCCATTATTTATTGAAAAGTAACCGTAGTAATATTTTTGAAAATTTCGAACTATAGAAACATAATTACTGTAAACAGATATAATTCATTATAATATTTTACAGTGAAAATTGTAATACTCAAGTATTCTTATATCCCAAGAAAAAATTATTGGTTTTTGAACTTATTGAAACTGTTTTTAAACTGCAATCTGTATAGATTTTATTAACAATAGATACTTCAGATATTATAGCCATTACTAGCATATTTCCTCAAATTATTTTAATCACAATTTCATAACAAAAAATTGTAAGAGGTAAATACTCCAGTTACCTCTAATTTACAAATTTGACAACATTGTTCAATTTATTAATATCAAACAATCAGTTCCGTTTATACTGTTTAAAATTCAATTTATAATAATTTTTTGTAATGCACGGTTACCTTCGGATGTTCCACGTGCCAAGCTTCTAAGTTCTATGTCGATGTTTCTCTGACCAAGAGCGCGTGCGAACAATCCAGCGGTTGAAGCGTCATTAGGAAGATTAACTTGTACTTTTCGAGTTCTCAGAAATTTTTCGATCCTGCTCACAAGCGGATCAGCGCTCTCTTCCGACGATTCCTCATCTTCCAAAACTTTTTCCAGGGTTATCATATCGCCGTAAATGTCAATGATGTCCTTTCTGTTGATCTCGTCCATCGCTCTCGTGAGCTTTTCTTCTAAATGTTCCAAACTGTTTCCATTTTCCTGGCTTCGATCGGCTATCACCAACGTCAGCATTTGCAACGCTAAGAGGATGATTACTTTGGTCTTCATTGTTACGAAGTGCTATATAGCGTGACTTCGAAGAAGCGTTTTTGACTGTTTGCCCCCGGAGCAATTTTTCTTTTATACGAACCACGATCGACTAGTGGTGGGGCCATACTGAACCATTTGGCAAACAACGTGCAAGGGCAGTAGTGTCAAGAATTTTAATTCTGCCGACTCTCTGAAGAGCTAACTTGAACATGCAATGCACAAGACTCGCGTAACGTAGATACGTCGGCACGAGTAAATTTCCCTTTTACTTTCGGAATTTTACTATCAAAATAGGAAATTTCTTAAACCTTTTGAGCTCAAGGGTGTTTTCTAATCAAAAATTAAATAATTATAAAATTTTATAAAAAGTAATAATTACAAAATTATTTGTAATTAAATAAAATTAAATTTTCAAAAGGATTACATTTTATCGTTCAATAATCTTCTTTTAGCACATGTATGTTACATTTTTTCTATAAATTAACGATAGAAAATAAAACTATTTCATTTAAGAATTTCTAATTTATTTGTATGCACCTACAGTTTATTTGCATCACATATGCATACAATGGTCTGTAAGGTTGGCTCTAAGCAATTATCATCTCCTATGTTTACGATCGGCATACATCATCAACGTATTCGTACATACAGTTTGGTGAAAATTAGATTTCCGTGTCTCTTGGTGACACGGTATGGTATGTAAAACTTGTGTCCCAAATCATGCAGTCGGAAGCCGCTCGAACAAGAGAAATGGAACGAGCGACATAAGTGGCGATCAAGGCGAAAGAAAGACCGAGGAAAACAGAAGTGGGAGTGTAAATGACCTGTAGGTATGCCTATATACGATTGGAATCGGATATGAGCTCGCACGCGCGCGGCCGGTTACAATTGCACGCCAAAAGCTGTCAATATTTCTAGTGGAAACTAATCACGTACGAGGTTTTCTATGCACCGTTCTGCATCGAATCTTGCTGTGGCGATAATTTCTCCAAATTAGAAATTTAATTCTGATTTGTATTTTGCAAGAGCGGAACAATTTTCTATAAATATTTTGGGATATAAATAATTTATTAAATACAAGCGATTTAGTTATATATATATATATATATATTTAATACGTACAATTAATCAATAATTTATTTAGTTAATAAATTACTTGCGACGTATACATATAAATATTATAATCTAGCAGTCATAGGTGGGTCCAATGGCCTCGAGGAGGTTTTTTGGCTCCGTGGGATATGGCTTTCGGATATTTCCAAGTCTCTCCATGGCAGACAAAAAAATAAAATGTCTCGTTTAATCGGTACCGTTGGCAACCGGTGCGTGTGCAGAATATGCCAAATCGTGGGCGTCGACTTCCGCGTCAGTCCTGTCGAAACTTCTATATCCTTGGTGCTGCAATCCTGCGGACGCACTAGGAATCCAAGCGCCACCTCCAGCGGCGCCGTTGTCAAACCAAGGCGCAGGATTTTTATTAAAGAAAGAACCATTACCACCAAAAAGCTTCTGGAATGCCATGACGCTGGCAACAAGCAAGGCAAATTTGCCGAAGATTAAAGCTTTCACAGCTAACGCACCTAAACCGATGAACAAAATTGGTAAAAACGCGAAAATTTTGAGACCCGCTGCGGCAATAAGTGGTAGAATCATTTTCTTGATCTTGCCACGTCCTATAATTATAAAAAAAAACAATTAATGTTATTAATTTATGAGAAAAAATTGATATTAGGTTATGAGATTATAAATTTTACGTGAAAGATATCAACGATATCATTCCATCAACAATATAAAAAGCTAAAGTTAACTTTTAATTGAATGCAAAGGCATAAAACTTACATTTATAAGTAAGATAGAGATCTGTAAGTAACTTTTTCTTGTCAATGAGTGTGCGTTTGAAAGATATAAAAGTTGAATAATTAGAGAAAGCATGATTAATGAAGATGTTATATTTTAATTCTAACAATTGCGAAATTTGCTCAAATCTTTTAAAATACATTTGAGAAAGAAAGCGAATCATTTTTTCTTCGAAGAACGAGTTTATCCGGAACAGGTCTGACGTCGTACATATAGATATCACGAAGGTGAAAGGCATGCCGAGACGCTTATTCGTTTATACTCATGACGTCGCGAATCCGTAACGTTAATCGAATAGACATAATCAAGGAAAGGTGAACGATTGCGTAACAGAAATTCTTAGTGAAGGGAAAAGGAATAAGACTTACCTTCATTCAAAGTGCGAGGGATTAAACTTTTGGGCATGTTAAGTTTCAAACTATGACTCTTCAAAAAAGAGACAGTCGAATCAATCAACTTGTTGAAAAGTATTCCCATACTGTCGGAGTTCTCGCGTGATATTTCATTCATGATCTCTATTTCGTTCGTTTCTAAATTCTTGCCAATGCGCTCCACTATAACAATCAATTTTTTTAACCAAAAAGAATGATTATCAATTTTTATCTTAATCACTTATATTATTAGCTCTTTTAAAGTATTAAAATAACATAAAAATTGACAAAAAATATAATTTGTGCATTGAATACTTATTGTCGTAGAGATTGCTTTATCAAGTGTGTTTAGAAGATATAAGTAATTTCTAAAACTGTAAGATATTTTTCAATATTTTTCGTATTTTATATTATATTAATTTAATAACTTAACAGTAAATCTGATGTTATTTAAAATTAGCATTACAGCATTGATATAGTTAAAATTTAAGAATAATATATATGTAATATAAACATATAAGAACCCACTCGGAGTCTCTCGTACGAAAGTCACGCCATCGACAATCTCGATGTCGTTTGATCGAGCCGCTCTATCAACAGCACTGATGGTCTTCGCGAAGACGCAGCTGAAGAATTCATTTTCGTGCTCCAAACAATTCAGATGTTGAGAGGGCTGCACGAGAACGTTCGTAGGGCCTGCCGCGGTATACGCAGCAAGAAGTACCAGTGCCAGCAATTTGTTCATCTTCCTCGTCTAATCACTTGTCAAGTCGTCGTGGAACAGAACCGAGAGGCAGTGGCCGGAGACGAAGCAAACTACTCTCCGGAAAATTTTCGGAACAAAGTGTGACTTGGCCCTGCGGCGCTTGAATCTTTATAGGTGTGCACCATGTAGGACCCTCCTCAGTATCCCCACTCTGGATGACGACGACGTGTATGACGACAAGGAACGATGAGACGAACGACTCATCATTGTAGGTAGATGCCGAACGGCCACCTCCCCAGAAAACTTTCTTCGATAATTTTTAAACAAACGAACGACTACGTGAAGAAACGCGTCACCACTTGGGCGGACCTAGAAGTCGCTCTCCCTAACGTCACCGAGAGAAGTTTACGTTTACCACAATAACCACTCAAAATTTGGGTCAGTAGGGGAGGTAACACACTCATTATATATTCAGGAATTATTTCTATCTGTAGGGAAAGGACCTTTGAAATCATCTATCGTCTGAGGAAGGTTCCAATATCTCTGGATAAAAACATTCTGATTAATCGTTGGACATATTTTATAATTTAGTTTAAAAAGAAGAGTATTTTATATTAATGTGAGTTTTACTTCTTAAAATATGACTTCCTTTTCTTCGTTTGTAAGATTAATAACATTTTGACATACGGCACTTTCTGTTTATTCTGCATGGCAGCAGATTATTTAGAAAACCGACAACAACGGTGATGACAGACGTGCATTTCGCACCTCGCCGCCATTCACGGTTGTAAGTACATGCTTCGCGGATATAAGCTTTTCTTATGAGTAGCACCGCGTGTGCGTGTGCATTTAGGTGACGCTAAATGTGGACAATTCCTAGTAGTAATTTTCTTCGAGTTGAGAGTAAAGCAGGTAAACACATATTTTGTGCGAATATTTTATAAATTTAAGTTAGATTAACTAAAATTAAAGGTATTTAAAAACAAATATTAAATTGAATGGAAATAAAAACCTTTTTAATTAATAATTGTTATAACTATTGTAGTTATTATTAATTTTATAACGTGTTACGTTAGCTTTAAATATTTTTTCGGAGCAATTCAAACATCATAGCTTAACTTCCTTTGAGAATCGATGCATTCTCCTATAATCAAGTTCACCAAGTTGCTTACCTTGACCCAGCCACGTTCGTCGGTAATACATGAACAGATTACATCTCCAACAGGTTTTCTTAGTAAAGAATACCAAAGCTTCTATCTACGGAGGTTATTTACAGCACTGTTGTTTAAAGGAAGTAGATATCTCTATTATTCTAAAGAATGGTTGTGTGAAATAGCTTTATACATAGTGAATTCCAAAAGTTTTTGTTTTCCTGCTTTTTGTTATACGCGTAGAATAATAGAGATATTTACGACTTAATACTTGAGGTAGCAGTACTGTGGACATATAATTCTGTAGAGATAAACCCACTCTCTCCTATAACTTGAGTTAATATAACTTTTTTTACTCGTTTTTTAATGCTTTTACTTCCACTCGGTTATTTTATTATGTTACCATTAAGTAATATGTAATTATTATAATTTACAATATTTTATTAATCCTGAATTTAAAAAAATATATAGCGGAGATTATACATGAAAGAAATTCATGTAACACGTACAAACAATAAATAATAAAGCTATCATCAACATTACTTTTTAGGCAACTACTTGGAAAGGTAACTTATTCACAAGAGGTATTCCATTGTGCTCCACGCGAATCTGTTTAAATATTTAACAGGTAGGGAGGGATTCTTTGTCATCTTCGTTTAACGGTATCCGACCTGGAAGGAACAAGACAATTTTGCGATTAATTTTCTGGGTTACGAATATCATCGGTTACTTTCTTCTACAAATATCATTTTTCGAAGGAATTTGTGTGAGAATTTTTGTCTATGACAAATTCATCAATATTTTAAAAAAATTTATTTTTTTCAGAAAACGAAAAGTTTATATAGAAAATAATTGTTTATTGATCGTGTAATAATAAATAAAAAATTACTAACTGGTACATCTATCAGTGATCATATCTAACGCAAACAATTGCCAATACTTACATTTGATGTATAAGTATGCAAAACATTATATTTTAAAAATAATATAACTATGATGAAGCATAAAAGACTAAGAACATCTCCAACTAAGAATGAAGAAAATTTAGAGAATCAAAGGTCGATGACTTATATTGACCTATATATCGGGTCAGTCGAATCCTTGTCTTAGTTTTATTTTTTTTAATAATGCAAAGAATATACACCTTCTTTAACTTTCTCTCAATTGTTTATTACATAATTAATGTTAATATTCTCTATTTTGGATTGTTAAAAAAATATTACACTTAATACATAAATGTTTTTTCTGTAGTAGTTACAATATTTTATTTTCTTATAATTAATATTAAAATTTATATTTTAATTACACAGAATTATATAAATATGTTTAATTATAACGCTCAAAAAATGTTTGTCGAACATTTATTTACATAACTGATTCATGTAACTTCAACATAGTTACGAAGAGAGAAATATACTATCTACAAACTAGTTTCTCGAAATCAAGAAACTTTCTCTCTTCTTACATCTCTTTTCTCTCTTTCTTACATCATGCTAGTGAAATGAGTCAAGACATTGAGATTATTACTCATCTTTGAAATGTAAAAGAGACGTAGAGCTATCATCGAGTTGTAGTAAATCAATAATAATTGAATATATTTATTTTAGCAGTTGTATGTTTTCATCTGCGAATTTCATAGTTTTTGGCAACTTTCACCAATGTATTAACAGTCAGTTATTGCAGTTAACACAATTAACGCAAGCAGTTAACGCATTTCCATTATAAAGCTCATTCTTCTTTGATGTTAATACAAATAAAATACAAATTGTTATAACGCTAGATACAACAACGGTTCGTAGATTGCTTCTTTTGAATTTATTCTATTTACAATGTTTGATCTTAGTGTTATATTATCGTAAATAAACGCTAGAATAAATAAATAAATAAAACAAATAAAAAAATAAATTAAAAGTATAAATAAATACATCTTATTCTTAATTTTATATATAGTGTTAATCCTTTTTAGAATTGTTTGAAATTAAACAAAAATTGGTATTGTTTTACGGCAAACATTATTTTAAAAATAAAAATAATCGAGGAACCAACAAAGAATTTTATTGTCCGTTAATAATTCTTTTCACTTCTTTTTACGTCGCTCTTTGTAAAATCGATAAGGTTCGAATTCTTGCACGTCATCAACAAAATCGTATACATCTTGTCGGCTGTGCTTGTTGATTAGATCGTAGCCGTGGTCCTTCTGGGCAACCTTTTTTAATCCAACTATGGCTGCCAGAATCAAACTCATCAAACTCAGCACAACAGCTTTTCCACTTAGAACAGCCAATGCCTTTAACGTGATGGGCAATAGAATCGATTTTATCAGCAAAAATCCAATGATCAAAGGCAGAATATATTTATTCAGTTTTTTTAATTTCTTATCTTTACGCCCTGCAATTAATAAAAATAAAGATACTTAATAAATACGAACAGATGTAATAAAAAAAATATATAACTCTGTTACATTTAAATTTATAAAAAAACACGGTTAATAAAAAAAAAACATATCGTTTTATCCCCACTTGGTATCCTATATATACTACATTGCCCGCAACGTTCTACTAATCACTACACATGTTGGCTTAAAAGATTATATTATATTATAAAAGTATTTCATTCCCTCGAAAACCAGGATGTGCATACCAAGCTTCATCGAAGTATACTTTACTTATTAGGTACGATCGTCACGGAAGTTAATAAAGATGAACTAGAGTAGAAAGCACTTATTTTTTTGTACCGCGAGGCTCCGCGCGCCCGTAAACCGAAAAGTATCATAATGTAATGGACAACATGTGCAATTACACGCTCCTTTAACGGCGTTTGATTAATATGCGGTCTCATAATTCTATTTCACAGCAAATTTTCAAATCTCTGAATTGATTGATACTAAATAATTTGAAATGCCACACTAAATTTGTCGTCTTGTTACTCCGCAATTCTCTCAGTCCAGATATATTACAATTTAATATAAAAAAATTTATGATTATTATCGAGAAAAAATGTTTAACAATATATAAAAGCATAGTTAACATTAGTTTTAATACTAAATTGCATAAAGACGTCTATAGCCACGAATTTTGTAATAATTTAAATTTTCCTACTTGACATTGGTAAAATTAGAAATGTAATTATAAATTTAGTAGTAAAGATTATACATTAAAATATTTAAATTTTTAAAAACGATTAAAATAATTTCTTGTTGAAATCTAGAATATTATTAAAAAGTAGTTATTTTTGTTAACAATTTTTTATTTAATTGTATTTTATTAATTGCTTGTTCTTTATACACTGCTTTACTATTTATAATAAAATCTGAACATTTTTTTATCAATCATTAAGCATGCAAGACTTGAAAATGGTATAGGTTTGGCTCTACGTTTAATCATAAATAATTATTATTGTTAGTACCTTCTATATTATCGCGCGATTTTGAAACTGGAAAAAATGTATCAACAATGTGAAAAAAGCTTTCACCAATCCAGTCTAAAGAGTCTCTAGAGTCGTTCCGCAGCATCTCTCGGTCCAGTATCTTCATTGATTGCGATCCTTGTGCTGCGACGAATACAGGTAGAAAGAGTAGCATGTACAGAAGTATCATCTTTCCAGCATCTAGATTTCTTTTATTCCTTTTCTATATATATTTTTTTTATAACACACTCTATGATCACGTTTTATCTCGAAAACTTCGCTTATCTTGCGATCGCGACCGACCTCTCCGTCAATAATATGTTAACTGACATTCGTGCTAGACCGGGCTATTAGTTTATATAGTGGGACCGCGAAAAGCTCAGAGGAGGAGACTACTCATCTAACTTGGTACTGATGCGTGACGAAGGATCCAACGTCCACTCCCGTACCTCCCGAGCTAAGTCTACCTCGATCATTGGACGCTGTTCGTGTCTACCGCTCTTGAAAACGAATTAAGGATCTTCCCCGGAATATTTCGACCGGCGTAAGTAGATCGTACTCTCCGTCAAACGTCCTCGCCACTACTGTCCTTTGTCGTGAGAAAATACGGCATCTATTATCAATTGAGTTTGTTTTACACTCGAATAGTTGTGACACAAAGACGAGCTCCAACTGCCGCAACCTATGGCTTTATACCGCGAAAAGTAAACCAGAAGTAATACAAATTAAGCCGTTCCATTCCAAAAGCAAATCTATAATTAAAAAAGATCAATCACGTTCCGATTGTAACGATAATAATTGGTATCTAATTAAATTAGAGCCAATAATTTTTGCTTTGTCACGCTATCAGTAATAATCAACTAATATTAAAAGATTTTGACTAATTATACTAGTAAATGATATCATGTCTCTATTGTGCAGTATATAAAATTGAGTATTACAAAAGAAAGTGTACTTGATTTTAGAAATCGACTTTTCAATTAATTAAAGACTGCAAAAAAGATCTATATTCATGCTCATCGTCAAGTGAAGTATTTTCTATCAACATCACAAAAAATGATGTTTTACGCTTGAGCACGATAGATAAACGTTGAAAAAGCAATAAAGAGTAACGTTGTTATGACTGATTTAGATACAAACGTCACATCCACGTTATTGGAGTTATATTTTTAAAAAATTATTAATAAATTAAAATATATAATATTTTTTGAAAATAATTTTGATCATGTACAAAAGAGAAAAGTATTGTTGTAAATAAATTACCGTTAAGTACATTTTTTACATGCGGACGAATTTTTTTATTCAAAAAGCAATTTTTTGAGACTTTCATGCGTGTTTTATAGCTTATTACAATTAGTATCTTTTATTATTTCATACCGTTATGTATACTTATATATTAACGTTATTATACGTTAATTTACTTTACGAATAGAGTTGTTATATCGTTAATGTCACGTCTCCTCTTTTGTGTGTGAGCGTCTATTATTTGTCAAAATTAAGATACCGTAGGCTAGCAATAGTAATAACAGTAATAATAGTTCCACGTGAGTGAGCTTACAAATGATATACATTATGCTCATAAAACTAGTACAGTAATCACGCAATATTGTCTATCAGTAAAATTTATTATTTATTTTAAAGACAGTTGCCGATTTCTGAAATCTTAAGAACATAACAATTGATAATTGATTAAACATTCTTCAAACTTGTAATAATCATAATAATAATATATAAGTATAATTATACTTTATCAGTCAGAAAATTTAGCAGTGATTATTATAGAACATTATATTTATCATAATCTATGATAAATATAAAAAATAACGGTAAGAAATGTTAAAAAAATAATAATAAAACAATAATATAACAATGACAATGATCTAACATACGGAACTAGGAACCAATATGACCAACATTGTTTATTTCATTTTCTTTATTTCATCTTTTAATATCCTTCTTATTTATAACAACCATTATCATTCAGGATTCAAATTCATGAAAAAAAAACAGTCAAATTGTTCTTTATTTCCTGTTTCCAAGAATCTGAAGTGACACGCTTAGGTGACATATAAATAAAACTACCGTACCGATATGTGGGTTGTCGGCTTCATACATGAGGGATTCGACTAATGCGCTACTACAATCTATTTTCAAATAGCCAGTCTGATGATTTCAAAAGCGACAAACATTATAATGCATGGACAATATCTTTTATTAGAAACAACGCATCCAAAAAGACAATTTTGATACCCGTGCGTAATCAGTGCGTGTAGGTTCCCTGCGATAGTAAATATACAGGTTTATTACTCGTGAAACTGCCTCGATGTAATATCCGAGAATGAAGAAAGTTACGGAGAGAGTACATATGTGATAATGACTGTTAAGTATCAGTTAGTTCGATGTAGTGCATGTGACTCGTGATTTTCAGAGCAGATAAGAACCTAATGGTTACGGGAAACAGTCAAGCTATTAATCATTCAATAAAACGGAAACACCTCGCGCTGTATAACGCTTTGTCTCATCAATCTCGTGCGCGAGCATCCGATACATATTTTGCTTCATTTCAATTATGCAAAATTGCTATAATTTTTCCGCATTTACCATATTTTTCCGCAATTTAATAAGTATTAAGCACATTAATATCAATTAACTCTGCAGGTATTAAATAATATAGTTGACTCTCATCATGTAAATTCTGATGTCAATTTCGCATACACTTTTTTTATCACATTACTTTTTTATTCGATAAATAATACAATGTTCGTTTTATTTGAAATATTGTATATCTTTATAGAGAAATATTTTTCTCTTTGTTACTTTAAATTTTATCATTGAAGAAGTAGAAAAGAATAATAAAATCTATTGAATACTTGAACCAGTTAAGCAACACCGATGTCCTTATTATGTCAAAATATTACACTTATATCTTTATCATATCTATCTTAGGACAAATGGAAAGTAAGTGCAACAGTGTCTATAAATATTTTCGGACCCATATACCTACATACGTAAATTGGTACATTAAACGCAACAAGAAGAAAATATTATCAGATTGTAAGGATCATTTAAAGCTGCTGTGGGTTATTAGCAACCCGCATGTCTGCTGGGCGTAACTAAAAAAAAAAAAAAGATCCCGTCAAGATCATCTACGATTGGTCAATCTTTTCACGTAGATTTCTACGCGTAAACACGCAGATTTCTAATTTCTTATCCTGCGGGTAAGATGCTCAATAAGATGCTCATTTACGTCGTTGGTTACAGCAATGCGCAATATTCTATTGTGCACTTAAGCGGAACCACGTGCTTTAGATAGGTTGGATATATATGCAGCAGATTGCAAAATGTATGTAGTACAGTTTGCGATGCTCTGTTATGAGCGTAGGATGATGCTCTGACGAAAGACAGATCGATAATCTAAAAGTGGCGTAACACAGAATTGAAAAGCGAGTGAGAGGGAATAAAGTGAAACAATAACACGACTCTTCCGGATATTCTACCGGATATCATTTCAATCACAACTATATAAAGCTAAAAATAACAGCAATTTATATTAACTTGTAAATAGGATTATCTAATAAAACAATAGAATTATCTAAACAAAAAAAAACGCTAATTGGTTTTTTTAAATATTCGAAATTATTCATGCGAATAATCACGATAAGATTATCGAACATGCTATGTTAATTAACTTGTAAGCGTGAAATATCTTCCAGCTGCTTATCAAAACTAAGGGAATAAAAAGTCATTGAGAGATACAAAAGCGCATATCATTTTGATAGATATCTCAGAGAGATTTGAAAATGAGTTCAAATTTATAAGTTGATTTTCCTCGAGATAGGATTCGAGGTAGATCAAATCACGTTGTGATCTTACATGACGACAACGTGGACACGACGCGTTTCCGACATGAAGACCATTGATCGAGTTCTCTTCGGCCCGGATATCTGCGTGGCGTAACTGAAAAAGAATCGCGCGTTCATCGCAAAAAGACGTCAACGCATCGTGTTCCGCAAGTCCATTTCCGCCCCTATAGAGGCGTTATAACGCGCTCATTCGCGCGACGGCCTCCACTCCCTTTCTCTTGCGCGACAAGAACACCCGCAGGAACCTTCTTATCTGCGACAACCACGTACGTGCCTCGCGTATATACCGTTCTGCGATATAACGTGACACATATATCGGTACTGACAATTTGGATCATAGTGTTTACCGCGAGCGTATATATCGCTGGCTCGCCGGTCGGAGCTCATTTTGCACGGACTGCCGATTTTCCCGGCAACTGAAGCGTGCCCGGCGTGGTATCCGCGCCGTCCGGTCAGTTTGTCGTCGTGCGGTGGATCAACGGCGGATCAGTTAGTTCGCGGTTGCTCGTTGCACCGTTCATTCCTATTCTTCCTACACTGTCCATATCCAGTTAACTTCCTATATGTCGTTTCCATAGGTGACCACTCTAAATTCTCGCATACGGAACAGAACGGGCGTAACAAAAGGTGGGCACGAGCAACGGAAGAGGCATGTCGTGCCGGTCGTAACGTTCATCTTTTGTGACCCGTCGTCGATCCTAGAAAAAGAGAGTGCTCGTCCCTGTCATCCATTCGAATGTTTTTGCGATTCGTGAAAACCACGTTCGTCGGGTACTCTGTGACCTGGGAAAACTGTCAGTGCGCGATGACGTCTTGACAATGAAATAGGGTGAGTTAGGCGAAAGAGTGAGAACACGTAGACGAAACCGCGTGCAGATACCACCAGTGGATTTCCGGCGAGAGCCCGTTCTTCATGAACGCAAGGAAAGATGCTGTCGAGAGTTAATATGGTCGCGATTTTGCTGACCTTGAATTGCGTCAGTCGCGCGATTGAGCATTCGAAATCGGCGCTAGAGAAATGGCAGGAAGAAGAGAGAGCCGTCACTTCCGGCAAGAAGGTCCTCAGGTACACGTATGATAATGTCACCTTCGAGAATCCCATTTCTTCGGTCAATGGTCGCAACGTCAGAGACAAAGTAGCCAAGATCCATCGTTCAATTGATCAAGACATCTATAATGCATATTCTAAGATTGGAGTGGAGGAACGAGGTAAATCAAAAGCAGCCTTATAATGTTTAATGACAGAAATACTTTTACCTCGTATTGCAAGTGCTATAAAACACTAACGCAAAAAAGATAATAGCAAATACATTATGTTTGAATTGTCTTTATAAAGTATAATTTACTATACCGTTGTATAACGGTTTTTCTTTAATGCTAAATGATTTTTATTATTAAAATGATACATTGAATATTTATTTCTTTTAAAGTTTTATTTTATACTAAAACATTAACAAATGACATATCAATAAATCTAACGTTAATTTCTCGATTGCAATGAGTTTTTTAGGTATATCAAAAGTTTTCAATAATTACATTATTAATTATGCTCGGTATTGTATTTCGCTTGCGTGTTGATTATGCAACCTTGTAATATACGTGAAATTATTTTTATATCGAATGTTGTAATTTATAAAGTTAATACTAGAGACAACAGTGTTAAATAATTTGGCATTGTTGTGTTTAGCAAGTTCTCAAATCACCGAAAGTATAATATGTTCAAGATTTTATCATATTGTTTTGTGATAATTTTTCCAGACGAAGCACGACGTAAAAAACGGAAGGTTGGCCGCACTTTGCTAGCGTTGCTAATGGCGTACAAACTCAAATTTGTTGCTCTGATACCAACGATACTCGGAGGTTTGATTCTTCTCAAGGGAACGACGCTGCTTGCGGGATTCTTCTTCGCTCTATTCGCTGCCGTTCTTGGACTGAAGGTACACTGACAATAAAATCAAACAGGATCTTTGGAAGGAGCGCACCAAGAACACACTAAGAAGTGAGAATGACATACGACTTTATTTCGTAATAATTTACAATCAAATTAAACTTGTATAACTCTATTCGCCGTTATCCTTGAGAAAGTATTAAACGCCTGTGTGCACAAAGTAACACTTAAAGGCCGAATTTATAATCGCTTCTCGGAGTCAAACGTATACATATCGTATACATCTCGTAGAATGCGTCGCGTCAAGTGTATACTTATAAACACATTAAGTCAAATTATTTTTTATCTCTTAAAAACCACAAATGATAAATGCTGCGCGAAATGATCCGCATGTATTACGAAATAAATGTTACGTTTCTTAAAATGTAATATAACTATATGAGTTAATCATTGCAATAAATATTGACAGATGATGGAAATTAGTATTTCTTATTCGCTACATTTTAATACTCAAGTGTTTTAGTCATCACGCTTATTCTACTGAACACACGATTTTAATAACGTAAACATTGATACAGATACTCGTGTAAGTATTTGTCGCAAGCTACACATTCCAAACTCTCTCTAAGGTTATTTTATAAATCTAAAATAAATATATACTTTGCCGTCTACCTTGGTGAGGTACTATAAATAAATATATAAATATCGCAAGTGTACTGAGAAACGACTGCAAATTCGGCTAATCAAAGAATGAAGTCTGCTATCTTTTCGCTTGACCTCGAGACTGTGATCGCGTTCCGATTGTCGACAAAAACTTCGAACCGACACCGTTAGAAATTTGCGTGCGTGAAGATTACTCTCTCGCTATCGCATTTCGTTTGATTATTTACTGGGGCAATTGACAGTTGAAATGCAAATATTTGTAGTTGTAACTTCTTTTATATTACATTTTTTGACACAATTATTTACATTTCATCTATGATTTGCACATTTTGTCTCGTTTTACAGAAAATTGTCAAGAATCGCGGCAACTTCTTCTACGGGCCAAGTGTATATAATAAACCAATTTCTATTGCATCATTGCATCAAATAGCTGCATCATTTATGAAAACCGTTAATTTACAAGAAATTACAACGCGATTATTATCCAATCGATGATCATTCAAAAAGTGATCAGACTTGTAAAAATTTACACGAATAAGACAGCTCGCTCATTTAAATTTTCTTTCCTACTTTTAATATTTTTAAAGCTTTTGCATTTTTAATATTTTCTTTCACATTTTTTTTTATTCCAACATTAACGTCACTGATATATTCCATCTTTACACTCTTCTTCGTTATTTATGCAGTACACATAAATACGATGTCTTATAAACGATAAAATTGGTCTTAAAACATAAATAAGTGAATCATCGATGTCTCGAACTGTCTCTGAAATCGCGTATTATTTGCTCCTTTGGATACAGGCGTTGCTCCCTCCCAATACCTGAAGATTTGCCATTGCTTCTTTCTGCTGCAAATTGTTTAATGCTTCTGCCGCGCGCTGTAAGCCAAGGTCTGAGCGTATTCGCGATCAGCTTCCGTCATCGATGGTACAGGTGCGCCTACGACTCCCTTCAGACTTCTGTCCCATCCACCTCCGCCTTGCTGCCAGCCGCCATGATCGTGACCGCCCTGCTTTTGGCTCAGTAGCTTCTTCAAACCGATGATCAGCGACAGCACCAAAGCGATCTTGCTGATGATCAAAGCTTTGCCGGCCAGCAGGAAAAGCACGCCCATAGCAATGGGAACTAACGCGGCAAGTTTCATCGCGAATCCCATCATCATCATGCCCATCATCTTCTTCATTTTCCCACGGCCCTCCTCGATACTTCGTTTCAATTCGCTGGAACTTGTCTTTGGTAAGCTGATCTGCACGTTGAAACTGTTCATTAGCGCGGCTACGCGCTCGAACAGAATGTCGTTGAGTACTTCGTCCATGGCCCCTCCGTTGGTTCTAGCCAAAGTCTTCTCCAGATCGGAAACCGTGTTTTTCGAGCTGTCGTCTATCGAGGAGGCAGCTTTGATCAGCTCGAGATTTTCGCCGATCGGTAAAGTTTGTATACGGCCGAGTCTCTCAAAGAAGGCGATCGCCTTCTTCTTCAAACACGGCGACACAGCCATGTTGCGATGCTCGCACTCCTCGTAGACACGATAAAGGGCACGGTATCCTCGGTCAAGGAATCCACCGTCCTCATCGGCGTGAATAATTGCACTGCAGACTAACAACAGCAGCACGCACTTGGGTATAATCTTAATCGCCGACATGCTGGATGGCTTTCCAACTCGCGAATGCTTGGCTGGGCAATTTGGAATTAAATCACAGACACCTCGTATCCTCGAAATCACGCGAGAGGCACGCGACTCGAAATTCGAAGTGACTAGTCGGAGATACGAACAGTTGCGCGCACCCACGAGATGGATGATCCTCGACTAGAGAGAACTGGCATCAGGACCAAGTCTCCGGGCAGATATATACCAGCGAGGAGCCATCCTCCTAGATGCCATCCTTCACGAAGGGGGTGAGGTATCTCTCTCGTATAAACGGACGGATATGCCGGTGCACGTGACGACACGACCTCACTTGTATGAGTGGATAATCCTCTTCTATCTTCTCTCCGTCGCGAACCCCTCTCGTCCTTGCATCCTCCTCTTTCTCTTTCAGCTCGCTAGACAGCTGCCATCGCGGCGGGACGGGGCCGAGGTAAAAATTCTCATGGTGGTAGCGCGCCAAGAGCATGTGACCCTTCCTGACACAGAGACCCACTCGCGTCTCGAGATCGAGACACTGCTGTTCAACGGCCGCCACGCGATTCGTTCATTAAATTTCGCCGCGGCGGTTACGTACTTGCGAGTACTATGTGTGCGTCTTCCGCGTCACGTTAGTGTGCGGCCTCATCATGATTCGCATCTTGCGCGGGAGGAGAGGCAAAGCCTCTGTGTTGAGATGAGACCAGAGGGGAGCGCCGTGGACTGCATTGGCAGAGTATCTGGCACCGTGATCTCGCTGACCCCTGGCATAACGTGAGGATGCTAGAAACTGGTTCCAGGTTACGGACAGCCCGTGACCTTCCTATCGTACGATTTTCCTCCGGCGCGGAATGAGCGAGGATTATCGACACGGATGATCTACTTTCCCTGCATTTTGGTGTATCATTCTCATCATGTTGTCCCGTATAGATGGTAGATCGATAATGTTTTGTATTTATATATGACATATAACGATAATCGTCGCGAACGGTTTTCCATTTTTTTTTTATCTTTCTTTATTGCCAGACAAGTCAATTATTGTTCTAGAAACAAATAATTGTAAATCGCATAAATACATGAAGAACGAGAAAATAATTTGAAATTATCTTTGCTTATCTCTGCTCTTTCAGTAAGATATGCCGTTGAAGAAGAGATTTCATTTCGTTCCAGATTTATTGACACCGAAATACGTAAAGCGAGACGAACAAAATAGTAACGTGCTTCGTGATTACATGATGTGATACTGCTTTATTGCGCAATAGTACAACTTACGACTGCATAGCACCTTAACTCTTGCACAAATTGCGCTTTGATTACGTACACATCGCATCCCTCAACACACGTCATATATATATAAACCAGCTGTCGTTCATTTTTGGTGTGATAGCTATGAAATGAAGATTACCACTAGATGAATGAACATTACGAACATGGAATTCACAGCCTTATGGCGTATAATTAGCTAATTTACTCAATTACTGACAATGTTTTGACATACATATGCGCTCCGTATATGAGTGCTGATTACATTAATGCATTCATTAGACATTTTATAGCAATTTGCTACTAAAAGATAAATGACTTTTTATACAGTTAAAACAAAGCAAAATTTGGGAATTCAATTCAACAAAAGCTAAATTTTTTCTAAAGTAATTATTATTATAATTTTTTATTATAATAGAAATAAACGTTTTTTATTTATTTGTTTTTTTTTTCGAAGAAATCATTGTCATGTAAAAAATAAAAAAAAATCCGCGCCTTTCGTATACGAAATTATAGCGCTTAACCCCGAAAGGATTAATGACGTGTGCAGACCCACAACACTGTCGGTATTCTGTTTTCTTCTTGTATCACGGTTTGTTAGGAGCGTGAAGCTGAGCGCACGGCGCATCCTCGACACACTCGATCGAGGTTAGCGCATCTCTAATGCGACAACAGCCAACGATGCATCCTCCATACTGTTACCTACTTCGCGATTATCCCATAGTCAGTGCCACGGGCCCACACAGACGGTGTTTAACTGTATTAAAGCCCGTGCCACATTCTGAGCGCGCAGTTATATTCTCACGAACGGTGCGAGAAATGGATTCCGCCGCGATGAGACTACGCACAGTGCGGTTGGGCTCAATTATTATTCGTTATCTGATACCGCTCAGGTCCCAAGTCACAAAAGCGGCGGACTTTCGATTGTTCGCAAAAGTAGAGAAGTAGAACGTTTCAGCCGAAACATTTATCTTAATGACGTCGCATGAATTATCCCATTCATCCCTCAACATCTAATTCGCGGAAGTTTGCCGAAAGAATAGATACTTTCCGAGGCGTCATTGGGTCACAATAATGCGAACTATTCTTCGCGTAGAAAATTGAAAATTAAAATAGGCTACCCATTTACCACTGGACTTTATGATTTAAACCTACCAAACTATAAAGTGTGGAAAGGTAGATAATTCAGAAAAGTCTCACGTAGTAAAAGCTTCACTTATACGGAAGATCAGTTATGGTGCGGAACGCACAGGTTTCCGGAATAATAAAAGTGAGGCAATAGGTTAAACCGTCATGAACGATTTCCTCGAGAGATATTTTAGACAAGAACAGGACGTTTCTGCCTGTTATTAGATTCAGGTCAACGATCAGCAACAGGTGGTTCTGCCGATTCGCATGCGGAGGATTCTGATTTAGCTCATTACCGGATCATGTTTGTTCGCATTAAATTTAGTATGGTTTAATATAGTAGAACGAAAAAATTCAGATTCCAAGAGCCTAAAAGAAATCAAACTCCAAGAGCAGATTCTAAAGAGCTCTAATTCTCTACTGAAAAGAATTAATTTAAAATACTAAAGCTGCATATACATATAATATATGATAGCAAAAAATTGTTCAAATAATCGAGCTCGTGATGAGTATAATCGAGCATAGGAAAGCAGTACGCAGAAACATCAAATTTACATAGCAGACATAACAAGATCCATAAAACATCGCAAAATATTTTACAGAGAATAATAGCTCTTTGAATTATACCGTACATTAACGCTGAGGATATACGAGGAATTTTAGACGTCGATCAGACACTAAAGTGCAGGAGCTGCATTCTTCGTGCCATGTTAGGATGCGTATAGCCGGTAACCTTCGGAGGCTGTAACCCTGCATACTCTGAGTAGTGAATCGAGGATGCTCGATTGGCCCAGTGGCATACAAAACACTCGTCAAAGAAAAAGATCAGGCTTTTTAGGCCTTATTCTCCACTTTCCGGCGCACGAGGATCGTGGGAGCTGCAACAAGTGAAAAGCTTTTTCATTCACTTGACAATCTACTTATCATCGTAATTCAGCTCGCGCATTCATTTAAACATAATAACTTTTTACATAGCAGCTGTGGTAATAAAATCAGAACAGTTCTTCCGTTGTAATATAACGATTTTTACTGTCACTTTATATACCACGATGCGTGTAATTAGGAATAATAGACAAGATGATAATAATTGTTTATTTTAGATTAAAATACTCTTGGTAAACTTTTGGCAAATAATATAATTGTATATACTTGACAGTAGAAAACTTAATTGAATTTCATAACATTTTTAATCTGTTATATCAAAGAAAATTCTCCAAATGCATAATGTAGTACGTATTATATAATCATCATGTATTATATAATATAACAAATAACAGATAATGGAAATAATTGATGATAAGTACCTGGAATCAAACAATAAGCTCAAAGAAAACGTGAAATAGAAAACGTGAGTATGTAAGGTAAATAAGAGTAGTTAGGGCTAACACGTAAATTAATCATATGTTTCTCATCACTTTCTACTTTCTTCAACAACGTTTCTATTATCGGTCTATTTGATATTAAATAGATTACCTTTCTCGCAAATTATGGGTCCGTAAAATTACATTAAAATGTACCAAGAGCTTGCATAAAAATATCTACTCTGACCAACATATTCGTTGATGCCTGACCTTCGATTTCGATAAATTTGAAATTTCATCTATTTCGTCCTCTCTGCACAGCTACATACTTTTTCCACCCTACCTACGTTCTTTATCTATCTATCTTACTGAGCGTAAATTTGACCGAATATGCGAGTCAATGTGTATCGCACGTACTCCACAAATACATTATTCCGTACTTCGGATAAGTCGAAAATGATGATACGCGTCGCTGAGATTTATCTTCTCACTGCGCTTCATGCACTCCATTTCACACTGTGGCAAGTACAGTACTATGTACTGGGTATGTGCGCCACTATGTGCGTGCAGAAACGTACGGTTCTATAGCACCGGTTGGAATAATTTTACGCGCATGATGCATTTTACCATAGATGCATTCACGCTCTGTATGTCGTAACACCACTTTACTCCGCCATTATTACTAATTGCTAGAGCCTATAAATATGACGATCTCCACAAAGCGTCAGTTCTGATCGAACATGCTTTGGCGACTCTTCGCGGTTCTGGCGGTATTAGGCGGTTTTATCGCCATTTGTTCTTGCGAACCCGTGAACAGAAAACATCTACTGAAAGCGTCGAGGACAATCGAGTGTGCCGGCAATGAAGGTGACATCTCCATGTGTAGAACCAATGAGTCGGCTGATACTCCTTCGTCAAATAGCGAGAATCAAACGCGATCCAGCAGGAAAGTTGAACAAAAACTCGTTGATGATGTCAATGACGTAGGTGAAGGTAAGAATTCTTGCTGATTTGTTAAATAAATCCTACATAGCTTATGTAATACACAACTAATGAAAGTAATCGCGTCTTATATATTTTTTAAAAGTAATTTCAAACTAAGAAAAAAGATGTTAGATTAAATTTTCTATTAAAAAAAATATATAATTTAAAAACTATATACATTTAAGTATACTAATAAAATAAAAGTTTACTTTTATTTTACTTTTGTACTTCATTTTTTGTGTAAAATTATCTCAAAATATATACAAATTCTTTTGTTGTCTACATGTACATGTATTGTCTGTTGTCAATTATTGTTTTTTGAATTTTGCATTTAATACCGAATTTTTGAATAAAAAAATATTCTATTGACATAAAAAAAATTGAAAGAAAAGCCTTTCAGTTTTAATAATTTTATAGTCGATATTTCCAATCTCTTAACCAGCAACTAACCAAACAAATATTAAGCAAATATGAAATAATTAAATTGACTTAATAATTATATTAAAAAGAAATTGTGAATAGTGCATTTAGTAGTAAATAGTCATTACATTTAATACATTTTTCTATTATTCCTTTAAAAAATAATAATGATTTAAAATCTGATATTATGTATACGGAAAAAAAATAAAGATAAAGACGTATGTTCGTTCACATATATAGCGTTTGTTCTTAATAAATGTCTCCGTTTCCTCATAATATCAATATATTATTGATTAATTTAATTTCAGGTTACAACTAGATAGAAGGTACTAAATTAATTGATTAATTTATTTTAAATTTCAGTTTCTGCTCGAAAAAGAAATAAAAAAGGAGGTGGCAGAATAATATTTTACATGATAGCTGCTTTAAAAGCAGCATTGGTTTATGGACTTTTACATGGTGTTGCAGCTCTCGCAGGGAAGGCAATATTGCTTGCCAAAATAGCTTTAGCAATTGCCATTGCCGCAATTGTAAAAAAGAATGGTACGTGGTAGGTAAATCAAATTATAAAAAATTTTTATGAATGCTTTTACATTTGAAACCCAAGTCTTTATGATCAAAAGAAGTGCATATAAAATATTCATTTTTTTATAATAATAATGTTATACAGTCAATTAAATTAAACAATAAAAAATGGGAAACAGAAGAATATTGAAAATAAATATTGTGAAGAATGCACAACTTATGAATTCTTTCAAAATAAATCTTTTCAAATTAAATCATATTTTGCTCTTTAACAAAGTTTATAACATACATTTTATTTTTACCAGTAATATATTTTATAATTTATTTTTATAATTGTTCCAAAGATTTATGATACATTCTGTAAACTATTCTGATCATAGAAACTTGATAGATTAGCTGTTCTAAAATAATTTTTTATGACGTAAAAATAGATCATTAATTTATATAAAATAATCCAGTTAATAAAATTTTTTTTCAGATTCTGAAAAAGTTTCTTATGAAGTAGTGAAACATCCACATCACAGCTATATACAAACCCACAGCTCTAGCGTCGATTACGATCATCGTAGTGATTACAGTGACGATCGTAATGATTACCGTCCTGATTACCGTAATGATTACTTTTACGAACATCGAAAGCGACGCCAACTTATATTTTAATATAAATAGATTTTCAAGCAAATATAAAATGAATTATTTATAAAGTTATTTATATAAATCTATTTATAAACCAAAATATTTATGAAGTTTATCGATTTTTATCAATAAAAATTTTATTTTAAAAAAGATAGAACGATAAAAATTATCAATTTAAATATGTATTTTATAAATATACATTCAACGAAAAAGCTGGCTTCAACTTAAGCAGTATTTTGTGAATAGAAAATTTATTTGTACATCCAAAATTATATAATAGCAATTGTAAATCTTTAAATATAGAGTGTATTTTAAATAGCGCCCACCCTAATTATATAACGTTATTCTTTGTAAGAAACTGAGTCGAAAAATTCTGAACCATTTTTTTTCTACAGTGCTAAATAAAGCACTATAATTACTACTGCAGTAATTACTGCTACTTTTAGCATTGTAGACAAAAATAGTTCTTAAATACCGCTCACTATTCACATGCGCTATTCTTTATAAAAATTGAGTCCTGAATCATTTTTCTCTACAATATTCAATGAAACAGTTTATTGGCGCAGTAATGGTCGCTTCATTGAGCAATCTAGAAAAAAAATTGTTTTAAACTTTTCAGTTTTTTTCACAAGGAATAACTCTATATAATTAGTAGGCACTATTTAGCATACATCCTGTAGATATATTATAATAAACCTAATATACAATTTGTAATTATTTAAACAATTTAAATACATAACGTTAACTTATTTTTCATACATACTTTTAATTTTTTATGCAATTATATATCTATATATACCTATATATATACACATGTATCAAAAGTGTTCAGAAGATTAATAAACACATATGTATTTTATGGTATTTTATAGTAGACTATTTTACTAATAATGTGTGTTTTACACGTTATCTTACAAAATAATGAAATTAGGTATAAATTAAATAATACATATAATATATGTTAAATAATAAATTAAATAAAAAATATTTAATATCTCGTAAATATGAACAAAGGTATCTATTTTGATTTTACATTTAAAATTGATATAAATTAATATATTAATGGGAGATAAAATTCTTTAAGTAATGGAAAATTTAAGACAAAGTATTTATCAAACCATAATATTATGTATTGTTTATTCTATATAAAATTACAGATTTGTTCGGAAAGAAAGAAATAATGTACATTAGTTTGTTTTTATTAATTATATATTTAAATAATAAATAAATTAAATAATAAAAATAAAAAAATAATAATACGTTTTCATTATCGGAGATACATCAAAGAAGATGTATTACATGCGGTAACTAAATCATAAAACTTTCAAATTTATAGTATGTGTCGAATATGATTCAGGTTGGAGGAACTACATCCATTGTTCGTTGCCAACCACCGTATCCACCGCCGTATCCACCACCACCTCCATGATGTTCTGATGCTGTTGCATAGATCACTTCATGACCTCCTCCGCTTGACACGAGCTTTTTTAAGCCGACTATCGCGCTTAAAACTAAGGCCATTTTTGCCGTTAGCAAAGCCGTACCAGCGAGAAAAGCAATTTTTCCATAAGCTAGTTGCGCCATCATGCCTAAACAAATAATTGATGTTCCGTAAGCAAGGTTGGAAAAATCGATTTTCTTCTGTTAATCAATTTTATTGTTAGATCTTCTAGATTTTAAACACCAAAATAAGGAAAAAGATAAAATGAAAATCATTTTCAGTATAGAAAAAAAAACAGATTTTATTTATCGCTTATTTATTCGTGACATTGTTTAAAGATATAGTTTAATAGTATAATCTAAAAAAAAGTTTGACTAAGTTAATTGAATTTTTCATCTTGATTATTGTTTTTTTTACTTTAAAATTATTTCTTCTGTAAATTAAAACGTTAATGTTTTATAGAAAAAGCTTACCTGCTAACACGGCACCTGCTACTAGTATATATCCGAAACCCTTATTCTTTTTTCTTCTTCCTGCAAATATTGCAAATATTTATTTTAATATTATCGCTAAGTTCTTCTCCTTTTGAAAAACATTTTCTTTGTTGAATACCCATTGCAATAATAAATCGTGCTTTATTTGTAACGTTGTAAGGTTGCAAAACTTTTTAAATTATAATTTGCGTTGCGATGATTTAATTAAAAGACAAAATGGATTTTTAATAACATAATTTATTATCTTGAGGTGCTGTTACCTTCAAAAGCATTGCCCGGTATTGTCAGTTTTACGCTTCTCGATGTCAAATATTCATAGAATTTGTTATCCAATTCCTGATCGAGACTTAATTCCGTGCCATTTTCAGATGACATCGAACTGCGACTTCTGGCGGTAGATGATGGATCTTTGGTAATTGAAATATAATCATTGATTTTATATACAGAATCATCTTGGATAGCCGAGTCGAGGATTTCCAAGGCGCGCCGTTTGAAACAATCGAAGGTGTTTTTCTCGTTTGCGCACCGTTCAAATAGATTCGTATATTCACTTTTGGCAGTCACTAAATTGCAGAACACCGCGAGATGAAGGAAATGTAAGATCCAAATCATTGAACGTCGCTTTTCCATCGTAAGCGATAGCGTGATCTACGCGAACTCGTCGATTCTCGTTCTTCAGGTGATCTTGTAGCTGTCTGAAGCACAGATCATCAGCTTCTCCTCCGTTACGTCTTACTCTGTCCTCTCTACTGGTCAGCTCGATAAATCCTGCAGACTACTCGTTAGAATCTGGTTGCATTGTGACTTATATAAGTGTGCACCCATTAGCCTCTCCTACCAACGTATTAAGATTCTTGGTATACGCGCCCGTACTTGATCCACGCGCTGTTTAACGCCATACAACGGAAGGAAAGACCCCCTCAACCAAAACAATGTCGTACAGCCCCGTAAGTAAGTATCCCTCTGACCTGCTTGTCAAACGAACCTTAAAACTCCGCCGCGCCAATCGTCGTTAATAACAACGCATCAGGAGTGGAATGCAGGTAAAACAGGCGATATTCTCCACCCAGATATGATTACAAGCGCAAACCTCTGCATCGAGAAGCAGAAACAGTTGTAGATTTATCCATCAATTTGCATGCATGAATAACTTTACGTGTTACAGAATAGTGTCATGCGGAAATGAGTTTTTATTGTTTCAACTAGTTACTTTTTGTTATTGTTTCTACATACATACATTGGTCAAGTTCAATATCTAATATAAAATAATATCGTCAGTACGTACTACTTGGAAAATTCTTTCGTCTTTTTGCATCTACTTGCATATAATATTCTTTAAATAAAATATTTAACAATTAAAATTAAACATTTTATTTTAATAAAACGAGCAATGATTGCTAAAATTTTATTACAATTGTAATTAAAACTATTAATTGTAAAAGTAAGTGAAGTTTTAGTAATATAAACTAGAAAGAGAGAGTTACTTTGTTACTTAATACATACATACATTAGCTAGATTACATATTTTGACCTAGAAAATATACATTAGAATGCATATTAATATAAGAGGAAAAAAAGGCGTATAATAAGCGTCAAAAAACTACACTGATTTCATTATTAAATGATTATCAAGACGACTTGAAATTATTAAATGTAAATCTTACATACATACGTAAGACAATATACAATGATTAATGAAGATCGAGGAACTCATTAATGTAGCATCTAAGATACTGTTAATCCGGTACAGTTTACGATCCGTGACGAGCTACATTTGGAAAATGACTTAAACAATTACAGTAATGGACTTGATTAACATTGTCCACTTCGTTCAATGCATTCAATTCTCACAATTCTTTTTTTTTTCGAATGTAGGCTGTTTGTCATAGTAGCCAAGTTTGCTATAGTTCCGCATCATCTTGATGAATTCCAACCACACATTGATTGTTGCACGAGGCCAAGTGTTCATTATCCACTTCACTCATCGTCACTTTAATGACATACATAGTACGAGTAATTATCAAGAAGAAAGCGTACATAAAATGCTAAGCTTTTATCACGCTCTTATTACCGAATGGTCTCAATAATATCATTTCTTGCAAAATAATAAGTTCCGTGAATGCCACTTTTCCTGTCTCTCGGAAATTTGTAATCCACAAACAAGCACCCTTAATAAAAAACGAATCTAATAAAAAAAGGTATCTGATTGATATTGCTCATTCTTTAAATATTTCCATATCATATAATTAATTGGAAATCTTAATCTATTCTTAATAGAGTATTCATGTACCTCTTAACACTATTCTATGAAATAAACTGATTAGTAACATACAAAATGCTACATGTGTAAAAGGGAGAATAATTAAATGACGATGGACAAAGACGATAAACGTGTTTAAGCTTTCTTCACCGGTTATTATAACGTGCATTCCCACCTTAGTTGTTATACCTGACAGAGGTTGCTATGAGCACGTGGCCGTATGTGTATTGTGTAGTCGCATGACCGTAAAGATACGTTAGTATATTTTCTTTTACAAAGGAGGAAGAGGAGGAAGAGAAGGAAAAGGAGGGGGAGAAGGAGAAGGAGGCGATGAAGAGAAGAGAGAGAAGGGAGATACAAATGTACGTTTCCCGGATGTAATCATCGCCGTTCTTACGGACGGTAGTAACGTAAGAGCGACGGAGAAAGAGAGAACTGGTACAGTTAGGCGACCGAAAGAAAGGACGACGCAATAATAGACTGAGACTAATGGGATTGCTAAGTGAAAACGTCAGAATCCCGGTGACAATTCTTACTGATGGACAGATACTTGAAACTGAACTTGAAAGTGAACTCGCAATAAAAACATTATTACACAATACAGACAAAGAAATTATCGTTGTTTTATCGATACAAAATGTCATTTTTCTTTCGATTTATTCAATTCGTCTTAACAATACGAATTGTGCCGATAAACATTGATATGATATAACAATGTAACAAAATAGTGAAAAATTTAACAAAGATATATATATAAAATATTATCCTAATAAATATTTTACATTTCTTGTTATGTTTATTTGGACAGATTATGTAATTTAATAATATAGATCATATAATCATATCAATGTTAATAGGAAAATATTACTTAAAAAAAGAATGTTAACACGAATTTGTTCTATTTAAAGAGCCAGCAAATAGATCAAGAAATCAAACGCTTCTTAATATGCCCAATTCATCTTTTACATATATGAAGCGAGATTCGAAACAATGAGATTTTATTTATAAAACAGAACTTTGTTTATGCGAACAAATTTTTTGCTTTGTTTCAACTATACGAATTCATAACTGAGCTCTTATTATTTGGACCATTTAGATAATAAGAGTTCGACGTGTTCGATCTTATTTTTCTAAATGTAAACTTCTACTATCGGAGCTAATAAGTGAATCTATTATATTATCATTCAAATTATATTTGATTATCAAAATTGTTTTGTTCCTCGACGTGTTTAAATAAATGAAATTCTACTGTTCATATAATTAATGCAAAATGAAAAAATATAAAAGTAATTTAATTGTAATAATTGTATACGATGCTGTTATAAACTAACCCGCGTATTAAAAATTTTCCATTCTTAAAAATGTTATTTGTAGATAACATAATAATTGATAAAATGTTTCTTATATTGTAAAGTAATTGAATATGCGTTGTTAAAATATAATACTAAACTTAAATCTAGAGTAAATATATCTAACTTTGGTCATAATTTTTATATTGATTTATTTAAATCTCTTATTAATATACTTTAAAATATACTGCAGCTTAACTATTTTGAGTCAAAAAGGAAATTCTTCGTATTTTGCTTATTCTGTTCTGAATCGGTTTTTCCATCGTAAACATTGACAACTTCCCTAATAACATGCTGATCGTAAGGACTATAGTCCTGTATGGGTCTGTAAGGTCGCTGCGGAAAATGATCGTGATGCGGATGATAATCATAATGGGTATGTACACCAGCCGGTGTCTCGTGTCCGTAAGCATGGAAGCCATTGAACGCATTCCCCGGGTAAGGAGGTGCTGGTGCCCCGGAAAAGATCGTGTTCCATCCTAAAAGACTGATCAGAAACAACGCCATCTTCGTCAATAAGAGGGCCTTCTTGGTCACGATTAACAGGAAACCGAACATAAGCGGGATTAGGGATGCCAGATTGAATTTGAAACCCAATAGAAATGGCAGTAATATGTGTCTGGTCAACTGCCTTCCTGAAATGATAGAATTTGACCTTGAATTTGGAACCAGTTCTGTTGCCTTGATCGTGCTGCCTGCTAGAGGACGTTCACCAAACCGGTTGGAACACGTAACATCTTAGCCAGTACAAGAACCAGCACGAGGTTTGATTCCGCGCTAAGACAACGCGAGTAATTTCGCATGTAACAAGCTACAATCTTTTGAAGCAAGCACTTTGTAATTTTATTTATTTTATATAATCATTTGTTCACAAACAATTCGTAATAGTCACATGTAACTCTTATATTACATTATTTACGCAATTTGTATTAGCAAAGTAACACATATACCTATGTAAAAAATGTAAAATTTACATTTAAAAAGTTTCATATAAAAATCTTCTTATATTTCAAAACATTTTTCTATATTTATCTTTATGCAAAATATAAAAATAAAGATTTTACAACAGAGCAACGATTATATGTACTTAAAACAAACTTTTCTGAATTTAATGTTGTTCATAAATTGTAAATGATAAAAAATGATCAAGCTTATTAATGATAACCAAAGTCAAATGCTCGATTAATTTTGCAGAAGTAATATTATATACAGCTCACCTGTACCAGTCTGTCTATTGCCATACGAAGCAACTCTTTCATTGAGAACAAATTCCAGCATTCCGTTTCCGTTTAACATTGGTCCAATGCGCATCTGTAATCCCGGATATATATTATCCAGATTCCACTTGATATTGCGACGTTCCATCAATCTGGCAGCTGCTTGCACAACATTTCCGAAATCTTTCGGATCGTAATCCAAATCCAGAAGATCTCTGCCGTACCCCTCCGTTCTGTCCAGTCGCATCTTTCCAAACTCCAAACTATCCTTATCGTTTAAAGACTGCAGGACACTTAGAATACCACGATTTACGCATTCGAATGTATTGTGTTCCTTCTTCGCGAGACATACACCAAAAGCTTCGTTGAAACTATAAGAATGTCCATCATCCAAAGTAATATCCTCCTTGGGCTCCGTGATCACTGTAAAACTCGTAGACACGAGAACAAACAGACATAAATAACAGAGTTCGTTTTTCATCTTCGGATCACTGATCTTAACCGATCCCTCACGTCGTATAAACGTGTTCAGATAAAATCAAACATTGGAGAATTGATAAGACTTACAATAAGTTAAACAAAATTATGCAAAATTTATGAATACACATAGGTTTTATTTCAATTTATTTCGAAAGGGCAGGCACAAGAAATAGTCCACACTATACGATAACGGACGCTTAAAAAAAATGTGACTTCTAACACATTTTTCACATCTTGGAACTGTCATAATTTTTTTTATTTTTTATTTTTTTGGAAATTGTAACAGAGAATCCTATCGCACAGACGAGATGCAGAGTAATGAAGTTCCCGTAAAATACTGTTCACGTTGTTCCTGCGATCACCCACCTATATAGGCGACAAGGGGGCGTTCACACACGACAGAACAATTGGTTTCACTCGGAAGATTTTATAAGTAGCGAAAGTATACTTCGCTTGTATTTCGTGCACACGGCGCTTGGTCGATACACCGGATGCACCGAGGAAGGGTAATTTCCTTTGGCCGAAGAATGGAGTGTCGGAAAGATCGTTATATCGTCTTTGAGATTGATGGGACAAGCTTGACGGCTGGGCAAGAAAAATTGGGAACGCAAGTAGCGCGGATATAATTGCCGAATTTGTGAAATCTGGAGCAAAAGCTAGAGATCTAAAGATATCATTCACTAATTACGAGATATTGTTTGGACAAAAATATTGGATTAAATTTTCGGATCTTGTATTTAAAAAATTTTTTTCTAGTTTTTGACATGATATTATTTCTATCAATTTTGGATATCAACTTACTTTAAAAAACTTGATTTTTAACTGCAATTATACATATACATAAATCGGCTGTTTAGTTTATCGTTGTCGTATTAGTATTCCAGAAATTCTTATATCAATATAGTCTTATATTAGGCGGAATTCATATTTTTTGTGGTAAAGGATATTTGTATAATGATAATGGAACAAATATTTGGAAAAAAATAAAATTAAGTCAAATTTTAATATTATACAAAAATTACAATTTATTTATAAATAATATGATAAGTTACATGATGATCCCAAAATGGGTAATCGATATATAAATAATCATTGGATTAAATCTGGTGGTCCCGTGCGAGTACTGACTACGAATCGTTCCGCATACGATAGACGCAGAAGATTCTGAAAGGATACCGCACGAGTATGATGGAGGGGGCGCGACTTCTACCATTCTGACGGGATTCCACTATTTTGAGAGTCTTTTGAGATTCTCATAATCTCTGAGTATGGCTTTTCGTCGTTATCGATGAAATGCTAAGCTTCGTCATAGATATTTGTCGTCATGTATATCGAACCACGGCGATCGTAGTCTCCCTGTCGATTGTCGATTGCGGCATCGTCGTTGGAGTCGTCGAGTCACGTACCGTTAAATCCAGTCCGCGCAAAATCCAGTAACGTCCGTGTCTAACAGTCCTTTGCCCGTCTATATAGAGTTTACGTTCAATATATAGTCGTTTGTATATCGTAAGATAAACGTCCTCGTTGTCGAGCTGAGCTTGTACGCGGATTCCTGAGAAGCTGAGTCACGCCACCCTCAGGTGATCGCCGGATTAGAGACGATCACTTTGGCGAATGAAGGTAGAAAATTAGAAGGGAGAGAAGTTGTGCATAACATTGAGCTATTCGGAAGGTTTATACGCTTTGTACGCAAGATCAGAAGCGGCCGCTGATCTCGCCCAACCATGATGATCGTGATGCACATCGTGTCCGTAATCATGAACGGGGTGAGCGACGACCTCGTAGCTCTGGCTCTTGTAAGCAAGCAGTTTTTGCAGGCCGAGGATCAAGCTGATGATAAGAGCAATCTTGCCGATGACAAGGGCTTTGAAAGCAATCAAAGCCAAAGCACCAAGGGCAATAGGGATAAGAGCAGCAGCTTTCAGTTTCAAGAGGAGAAGGATGGGCAACAGAGATTTAACGATCTTCTTCTTCTTGCCACGAGCTGGAACATAATTCCGAAATATAAATTTTTCAACTTTTTTTTTTAAAGAAAATTTATGGGCATATCCAAATTTTTTAAATTTATATCTTAAATTTGGAAATGTTATATGAGCGATGTTATCACTGTTTAGAAAGTATATGACAGAACTTTAAAACTTTAAGAAAAACTTTTTCTTCTCTTCTTTTTAAATTAAAAATCAGTATAATTTAATTTTACCCTCATCAAAAGAGCGAGAAACGTCTTCAGGAAGGCTCAACTCAACAGTGTGTGTGGATAGGAATTTGGCGGCTCTGTCGACAATGGCTTGATCAATTGCAGCTTCTTTGGCTTCGGTCTCAGCAGGTAAAGTACTTTCAATGTCATTAAGAGACCTTGCATTGTCAGCTCGGCTGAAAAGAAAGAAGTGTTCTTTTATCATGATCATTATATCTGCATACATGCATTGAGCTATCTTAAAGTCTGTTAACAACTTTCTATGCTAATTTTACGATAACCAAACGTTGCAGAGTCAAATAGAATCAAGTAGCATTTAAGTTACATGTTCATTGATTACAGGAGTGATTAAGTGAGAGTAAAGAATTAATTCTCTTCACACAATTTATTAAATAATAAATTTTCTAGTTTTTTCTTGTCTTTTTCTCTCTCTCTCTCTCTCTTTACAATTCTAATTATAATTCTGATATATTTAAAGCGAATTTAAATCGAGTATTACAAAATAATCAATCTAGAATCTCTCGGTAATCAAAGTGATAATTTTTTATGTCTCATATTATGTAAATAATTTTATACACTTTAGTTTAATAATAAATATAATATTTAAAATATGATTTCACGCGTTCACTACACGAATCACCTGCCGCATTTCTCACGTCCCAATTTCACTGAATGTCGACCACCATCTGATTTGATGGTTGGATACCGTAAGACGTACAGATCACTATCTCGAGTAAATCCTCGCTGTCCCTTACCTATTTTTAGCATCTTCAGTCTGCACGATCTTGAATCCGTCAATGATCTCGATGTCAGCCGAGCGAGCGGCACGGTCGACGTAGCGCAGAGCCTTCATCTTCAGACACACCGCAATGCTTGATTCTCCGGAACAGGAAGCGTATACATCGAGGGCTTCCTCGAGGATTGAAGGTGGCGGCGCCGCCGCGACGTCCTGTGACGTCGGTGCAGCGAAAGCGGATACCACGAAGAGCGCGCCAACTACCACGAATTTGAACATCTTGATAGATTTTCCGGACAGCGAGAGAAACACCGAATCGAATCAATTACTCCAACTCCTCGAAACTTGTCTTCACTTTGTCTCCTCTTCCTCACGCTTCCTTGTCCTTGCGATTTCGACTCCCCTTTTTTTCTCGCACGTGAACGTTCGAACGAGTACGGCGATCGTATCGACACTGCCCGAAAGAATCACGATTGCTGCCTTTTATCCTCGTCGCGAAAGGGGCCCGCGTACGTTTTTGAAATTTTGATGGCCCCCACCGGGTGGCCCCCGCCTGCCGCCGGGTTACAACCCATACGAGCTATTGGTTCTCCTCCAGGCGGTCGTTCCGTTTGTGTCGTGTACGTCTCTCGTTGACGCGCTCCTCCACACCGCTGGTCCTTCTCCACCGGCTCTCCTCTCCGTATACCTGTGTACCTACTTAGGTCGTTTGTGTACACAACGGGTGTGTGACTGCCGACAAACCCGCCCCGTGCGTGTGCGTAATACGCAGACAGACGCACATTCGCGAGAACGCGAGAGGAAGAGGACGAGGAAGAAAGGAGAGAGAGACGGTGAAAACGAGAGAAAGATGATGTGTACCTACGCACCATTGGCCTCTTCCTCCGAACCACGAAGATCGGACCACGATCAAATCGAGGGAGATATTTCGGCACGAGTCAAAAGCATTGAGAAAATACCGACACCAAACTTATACTCTAACCAATCGTAGAAGATGGAATGCGGTGTCCTTTAGGAATTTATATTAAAAACGAAGATAAGAATGCGGACTTGTTCGACGACGTCGCGTTATCATTCACCGCGATGTGCCACTGATTGCGATTCTTATTGATTTAGCGATTTCGCGCTAGCCGCTATGCAAATAACCATGGAAATTTACGTGAGACTACTCTCGCGAAAGATTTAGGTGTTACGTCCTGTTTTTTACCTGCTAAATGCAATGGTGAAGATACAGCAGCTGCGACAGGAATTGCCTACTTGTCAGAACTTTCAAAGAGACACATGTGCAATGTGCTATGCATTAAAGATGAATTATCTGCGGTAGCATAAATTATTTGGCGTAGTCTTCTCTCCGAGGATGACTCTTGAGATGACTTGCCGAATTGAGTCACTTGTCATAATTAGTTTCTAGGACAGAATAAGGAGACTGTCTATATTTAATTTATTATCGAATTGTATTTCTTTTATGATCGTGCGTTCCCACTTGCGCTTAAATTTGGAAAAAAAAACGGGACTTTGTCTTAGATTGTTCAATTAACGCTACTTTTATTTCGAAAAATCTTGTGACACCATTTGCAAAGGATCGCATATTGTATTAATAGAAAAGTCGCAGTTATATTTAACCAAGCACTCAGGATAAGTTAGTTTATGATTTCGCTTTCAAAGTATATTACACCGGGTACTTCTATACACTATCAAGTAGATGATACTTCGCTCGCGTACACCTCCACAACTTTCCAACGTGCTTAATAGCCGATGATGGTCTTGCAATCAGATAGCACAGACGTCGCATTGCACGATTCATTATTATCTGGAATTGTAACATTTCTAACGTTTTACGACCGCCGAAGCATCTTTGATCTTATTGGAGGTCACATTTTTTAGAACAATTTTATTCTCGGAATTCTATTTCCTAATAATATGTCCCGATTTTTACTAATAACAGTTATTTTTTAATTATGTCTCACAATATTGCATTCCTCTCGATTCTCTGTTCCGCTTACTCCTCTTACCATTTGCCTTCATTTCTTTGTTTTTTATTCTATTCGTCGCCTAATCCTATAACTTAAACACATAATTTAAGATTATCTTCTTCTGGATGGTACCGATCAATACGATAACTAGTCAATAATCTTTGAAATTAATGTATTCCGATGGCTCTGTCGCACGGAACATTTAACGGTTTTTTACATGGAATGTGCGTGCACGCATCACTGTGGTTCGATCATGTGTGTGAGTTGGGCCCAAGCCAGAGGTTTCCTCCAGGAGGACAAGCCGCGCCTCGCCGCGTCTTGCCTCGCCTCGCCTCGCCTCGTCTCGCGTCACCGTGACCCGAAGGCTTCTTGACTAGAAAAAAAAAATGGAAAAAGGGAGGAGACATACTCAAAAGTATTTCATCGCTGCCAGTGTATCCGTGCACGAGGGAAAGAACTCGGATGTGCGGCTGACTTTCTCCGCGCTTCAAGTTCGAAGATGGTCAAGCGAATCTCTGCATTGATCGGTCCAGCTTACGTTCTCACAGAGTCATAAAATTCGTCTTATCAAAGAATTCGCTTACATGAAATAATATTTTAACACACGACGTGTTATTTAAATAAGTGTTAAATTTTCTAAAAATTAATTCTACAATCGCTTTTTTATTTTATTTATCAAATTTTGACATTAGAATCTAAAAAAATATTATCTGACAAATATTTAAAATTAAAACATCTTTTAAGAAATTTTTCTAGTATTTTTTAAATATATTTTCTCTTTATTGTCTAAAATGTATCTAAAACACTTAAAATTTTTTGAGATGCTATATTTTAAATTTTAATTACACAAGTTTTTCTTTTTTACATGGATGTAGATACAAATATTACACCAAGAATATATAAAGATACGAATATAAAAAAAATGTTTTTAATATTTAGTTCATGAAGATATATATCTGATAAGAAATAAGTATTATTCGCGACCTTCTCAGACGACGTACATATACAATGGATCTCATGGAACTTTCACTTTGTTCTCGCAACTTTTTTTCTCCGCGTCTTGCACGAGAAACGTTTATTCTTTCCGTGCATTGGATTCCGTTATTGTATCACAGTAAAATGTTCCCCGTTGCGATCAGCAGACAAATCTGAAAGTTCCGCCGTCCTTTGCATTGCATATCTATATATTATGTACAGCAAATTAACTTGTACATAGCATCGCGAGCTAAAACGCTAATCCGAATGGTACATCAAGCCGGGTGGCAGCCATGCGCACTCTTGGTGGTGGAACACTTTCCTCTCGTCGACGCCGGCGAGAGTGAACTCGTCCGAGGATCGAGGTCAGGTCAAGGCCCCCACGAAGTGAAGCCTTCGTACTTGAGAGTTCTCGCTCTCCTGCTTGTTCTGCTTCTTCCCATACCTCGTCCTGCACCTTTGTCCATTTGTTCGTGCGCTGATCGCTTCTTTGCTACTTATAAAGAGTTCAGAGCCATCTAAACAAAGTATCGCGACGAGAGAAAACATTTTTTGCTACATATGATGAAACTCGTTTCTCCGTTTACATTCATTGATTGTCGTAATCGTTAGACCGTACATCTTTTTTTTCCTTTTTTTTATATACGATGCGAAAGATAAGTGAAACGTGTATGAAAGTACATAATTTTGTGCAGTTATTATATACGTTATATGTCGCTATGCGGGTTAGTAAAACCATAGTATTGATCCATCTTGCTTTCCTGCATACCGTTGGAAGTGCAAACCCGGGATATGAAAGAAACAGAGAAAAAAAAGATTCGCACCTTAGACGCTGGAAGTACGCGTGAATGAACTAAACGAAAGTTCTCGACTCTCTTTTTTTCTCATTTGCGCTCGCATGCGATGCCGTAGCTTTTTACCTAGCGATTAGCTCCTCTCTTTCTCTGCCTGATGTTAATTTAGAGCAAACGAGGTGAACGAGGTTAAAAAGCTGAATGAAGCCGCATAAATGAATGAACGAAAGCTAATCGTTGGAATGAAATTACATCCACCGGGATGCAAACAATAGGATACGCAAACAGATTAATAACGACCTCGTAATAACAGCGCGCGATACCCGCAAATACGGGTATCCTCCGCGCACAGCTCTAATTTGTTTACTCGCCGCCGAAGAAAGTAGCGATATTAGTACTTTCACGAGAATAAATTTGTGCTTAATGTAAACTCAGTTAGTGCTAATTCTCGTGTATGGCCTACATAGAATACTCTCCTAGTTCGCTCCTCAGCCTATTTCACATCGTTGTTCGGCAATCATGATTGCAATTTCTAGGAATATCGTGACAAGTACCGTGACAAATTGACGACATTTTTACATCGAATGCATAAATGCAGTATTAAAATATCTAGCGATGCATACCACATCCAGGAAAATAAGAAAAAAGAAGTAAAGGATTCTGAATCTCCCGATCCATCGAGGTGACTTTCGGAATTCGAACGTGGAAGGGCCTCACCAGCACGCGTATCAGGAACGGGACTACTTGGTCAGAGATATGTTCTTGAAAATCGACTCGAAACTTCAAGTTTGGGCGAGAGGCGGAGAGGTCGATTGACGAGAACGCGAACGTAGCGAGAAAGAGAGAGAACGAAAGACGTGAACTTGTGGAATACCAAGGAGAATCGGGGGACCGGGCTTCAACTTTTTCTCCGGTATGGTAGAGAGTGTTAGGCGCACCTTGAAAAGACTCAGCGCGGATGCTGACTGGCCCGATCGGTCTGCTCGGCCTGGTTTACTTCCCGAGTGTGTGTCCACTGACTGGTCCCCGCGTACATCCTATACGTACATACACGCAGGCTCTCTCGTGAGCGCACACGTGTACGTTTACACGCTCGAATACGCACACCGCGCACACGGTGTCGTGAACGGAACGAGAGTCGAACAAGTGCGTAAAGATGGATACGTGCTCGCGTGGACACATCAGGTTTTATTCGTGCGTTTCTCATATGTAGGTGATGCCGCTCCTCCTCTCGATCCCTCTACGTACCTACGTCCTATTCTGCTGTTCGCTACCCTGACAATCTTTCTTGAAGAGACAACCGGAGAGACTCGGAGACGTATGTCCAGTTAGTTGCTTATATCGAGATGCTAAACCGTCATTTAAATGGCAATTCATCGCATACTCGGCTTATGCCTATAAAAGCCTTTCTCTATCTTGTGCATTTGTCTCGGCGCTTTCCACCTCCGATATTCCCTCACCCCCTCCATCTTCCATCTCGTCTCGCGCATTGAGATCTCTTACTTTCGATCGAGTCCCGAATCGACGGGCCATCAGTCGGTCAGGCTCCAGTTCTTTTACACGCCTCATCCCCATCGTTTTCTCGCATCCATCTCACTCATGCTCCTTCTAGCGCATTTCGCTCTCTCCCGCTCATTGCTCTCTCCTTGCCGCTCTACGATTTTAGCGCATCGTCGACATCCGTTAGTTTCACCCGAATTTTAAGCATCTCGCGATCAACGGAGAGACGAATTCTAGAGAGCAAGCGCAAATATATAATACTACTATTGAGCATAACTAACACACAGTAAAAATTCTGGAATAATCAGCTACATATGTAGATATATGTTTCATTCAAGGAATATCAAGAATTCACTGACATAGGAAATAAAACGAGAAAATAAAACAGACACACTCGTGTTCGATAATTACAGGCTTAATTTATTTGCGCATTTAAATATACATATTATATATGATAGCGAGCGTATCGCAGTTACGCGTGAAACAATAAATACCGAAGATGATTCGTGCATGAGTGGCCGCGTACGTGCGATGATCTAGAGTGTCCTAGAGTGAACACAACTAGATAGCAGACAGTGAAAAGAGAGATCAGACAGGTGTGAGAGTTTCGTGAACAAGTTTGGAAAAAGTTATCCGAGGATGGAAATAAATAAAAATTACGCGAATAGGGAAAAGAAAATTTCGCGAGAGAAAATACCGATGTGATTTGAAGAGATGCTATGATAACGTTTGAAAAATTTTTTCCTAGGTTGACGATGGTTTGTATGCAGAGTAGGCAATATCATGTCCCGATCTCGCCCATCCGCCCGATCCATGTCCTCCCCCAACTTGAACGACTTCATGTCCATGCTCGTGGCCACCAGATACGAGTTTCTTTAATCCGATGATAGAAGCGAGTACGAGCGCAAGTTTGCTCACTATCAATGCTTTGCCAGCCAACAGCGCGAGAGCACCGAGCGCCAACGGCACTAATGTACCACCAATTAATAGAGGAATAGCAAGAAGACCACCCATTTTATTCTTCTTTTTACGACCTAAAGAGGATAATATGATTAAGATTTAATGAAAAAAATTTTATATAATTATAATTTAATATTTAACAAACGATAAAATAATAGAATTATAACAAACAATTAATTATGTAAATTAATCTTGTTATAATGAAGACTTAAATTGTAATTTAAATCTTTAAATCTTTTAAGTTATTTAAATCTTTATATTTGTTAAATTATATTTAATATAAATTAATTATTAATAAATCACGTTTATTGGAATAATGTTATTAATGGTATATTTTTACCTTCTTCCGTGAGACTACGTTGAAATTCTTCTACATTTGGTAACTTTAGCTTTAAAGTGTGACTTTGAAAGAATTTGGCGATTTTATCGAAAATCATTCCATTAAGAGCGTCTTCTTTGTCTTCCAGTGCTCGGGGTAAACTGGCTTCGATTTCCTGCAGCGATTTTTCTGGCTCGGATTCGTTGGTAGCTGATTCATCTTGGACCAGAGTAACGCCATCAGCCACATTCAATTGTGCGCTTCGAGAAATTCTATCTATAGCCGACAAGAGCTTCAGTTTTAAACAAGGACTTAATTCCGCGCCGGAACATTCCTTGTATACTTGATAGACAGAACGTAAGTCGCCAAATATGCCATTGCTATTTGACCTCGCGGTTTGTTGCTCATTGATGGAATTAGACGTGGGATTAGTTTCGGCCGATCTTGCAGAGACCGCTGTTAATAATACAGCCAGACATACATAATAATGCGCGAACCGTTTCATTTTTCTCAAAGTGAATATCTGTGAAGAAAAATTAATTTAACATTTACTCATTAAATCAATTAATCAATAATCTGATTCTATAATTCAATAATAATATAGGATCAAGACAATAATAACATGATAATGTGAGTCAATTAATAAATAAATCAATTAGCAAAGAATAAAGCAATTAGTAATTTTGTGTATGCGCATGTATGTGTAATTAACAAATAATTTTTGAATAGTTTTAAATTCTAGATTATAAAATTAAATTGTTATGTTATTCATGTCATTAATTAACTGTAATGTTAAATTATAATTAATTAAAATTCATTAAAATTGATAAATTTTAATCAGATGCCAACTTTCAAAATTAAAAGTATTTATGCCGCATAATACTATATATCTTCAAAGTATAATTTCTATTCAAGGAAGTATAATTTTCTTCGAATAATCCAATCACTTTTGCGGTACATAATCTGAATCAACTCAGAATATATTTTTACAGAAAATTTTATATATGTTTTTCGTATATATCACAGGTTTATAAGAATTCAACACTTAATCGCGATCGCTGAAGGTTCAAATGAAACCGCGCAAGTCAATCAAGCACTGTACCTTCCACGTGACTCGATATGAAAATCAAACGCCTTGTCCTTTGCTTCTCCCTCGGCTATCCGGCTGCGTCCACGCGACTAACGACGTCTGTTTAATTTAACACGATGCGTGCCACAAGATGCGTGTATACCTGGGAGCACTCTAAGTAGACTGTACGTAACGGAAGCCCTGCCCTAGCTCTATATATCTGGCCAGGTATACCTCCGTACCGAGCGATATTCTCCCCACCCAGTTAACGTCGGTGTACACCACCATTGCACGACTATTTTCATTCTCGGGCATTGATTTGAGAACGGTTGCTTTTGCGCTTAGACCAACCACCCGGGGGACGAGAGTAGAGAGCAGAATTCCACCGGAACGCGCGTCATGATCTCTCGAGCTCTCCCCCCGGATTTGTCTCCCACCAGCGAAACATTGGACGCATCCAAGCGGTTCCACCGCAGTTTTATCGCGAGAGCAGACTTCTACCGCCATGCTTTCGCGAGGACCTTCTTCTTTTTCTTCTTTATTATCCTCCGCTCCCCTTCCCCCCTCGCCCTTGCCGTTGGTACCTCGCCGAATTAATTCGACCGGTTTAACCGCGCATTTCGCTCATATCGTTATTATTCCGTTGTTCCTTTTGTGCGTGGGCGGACTCCGCTATCTACGCATCGGCTGCCTGGCCAATCGACGCGGTTCGATGCTCCCGCTGTTCTCAGCTCTAATTTCTCGTCGTCACTCGGGTTCATGGAGGCATAAGAACAAGATTGAAAATGAAAGGCGCACCTCGGAACAATTCGCCGTCGAAAACGCAAGATACACACACCAGGTGTCGAGACGCGCGAAATAATACGTCGCGGATGTACAATAGAAAGCGCCTTGAACGACGTTCACGGTCATTGATATATTTGATAAGCAGGAAGCGCAATAAAATATAAAGTGTGTTATTGGCACGGGGCTACATGCCCGTAGATTATTCTCTCCTGTTTATGATACTATAAAATCATTCGTTAAACTAAGATGGCAAGAGAATTTTTAGGAATACATTGCCTCAACTTCTTCCTAGACTATATCGTAATTATTTACGTGAGATTTAGCGGTAATCTAAAGTACGGATAAGCTTCAGCCAGAATATAGGTATGTTTCTAAATACTCGAAAATGTTTCGTGAAGAACTCTTCTAAACGTTAATTGAGACAGTTTAAAGCGTTACTACCTATACAAAATTATCAACATCACATGTGTACGATTGGATATAACTGCATTTCTCATTACGTTTCAAGTATTGGACGCACAGTTATACCTGCCGGCATTAAACTTGTGATTCTTCGGTTCAGCTATTAAATCAAGGTGACAATGTACGTTCCACTTTTCAATGGAAGATCGAACAAACGTTTCCCTTTACGCACCAACATAATCATGTCATCGAAAAAGAGAAACGATGAATCGGCGAATTAACGTATACCGTTACGCGCGTTAGGCACAATTTCTTCATCCGATTAATCATCTAATTCGCACGATGCTTCATCCTTCTACTTGGTCCCTCGCGTATCCTTGACTTTTCATCCTGTCCAATTCGATATACGTCAGTGGACACGGTCTTTAACTAGGTCATACCAAGTGAAAACGCGTTGCATGTAGATACATTTAGACCATCGGCGTTTCCACGAGCAAAGAAACGAAACGGAGACCATCATCACGCAAAGAAAAAAAGCGAAATAATATCTCTATCGTCTATCATAGAATTATCATTGGAGTATAGTTTGCTTTAGCGTATCGTCGCACCACCCCCTTCGCCTTCGTTAAAACAGCGTTAAAACTGCTAGTGCATGACGTTTTCATTGAGTCGCACGCTATTCAAGAAAGCATTGCGACCATGCAGACGGATGCAGAGGAAAGAGAGACGCTTCTTCTCCTTGTTCTCCCTGGTCTCGCGGGCCGCTGCGCCGCCGCGCCGCCGCGCCGCATCGTCGTCGACGCGTCACGAGTCCACGCGACTGCGATGCTGCCGGAACTTACCTGCATAATGTCGCGTTACCGATTTCTCGTACGCGCATACGTGCCGTGAAAATGATCTCCCGACGGCGCGGCGGCGTGGCGAAAGCGACGGATCTCGTAGGACGCCACGATGAGACGCGAGATAATAATCGTGCCCGTGCGCCCGCGGGTCTTCACCGTTTCCGGTTCGCGGAACCATCCGCGCGCCACGATTCTGAATTCCATTTTGTGTACAACCGTTTCGTCGTACGGTGATTTTCTCGACCGGCCCGATACGCGTGGCTGCTCGCCCGATGAAACTGTCGTTATTGTACATCCTTTTTCTTCCTTAAGGCCCCTCCAAGCAACGGAAGGAACAGCATTACCCACGGTATGCAGGTTACCAGTTGTACCTGGCTGCGCATGCGTCCGCTTTTGGAGGGCAATTACTGGGTTAAGTTAAATATCGTAGATGTTTGCCGTGATTATGACACATTATTCCGACTATAGCTATAAATCAGCGGAAAGTCTAGAGAAATCTTATCTAAGCCTTGCAAACGCTTTATTATATATAGAACTAATCCTCGTGAAACTAATAGTAAGTCAAATTAGTGACAATTATATGATATGGAAATACACACTTCTAATATTAATGCAGTTTGTGATATTTAACATATTTTATACGAAATTAATTTTTTTTCTTTGCAACAAAATGAGTTATACTTTAAAGATACCTAAAACATTTAAAATTTTAATTTAAATAATCTCAATTTTTTGCAGAAATAAATCATATATATATATGTAATTATATATTATATAAAATATATATTCTACATATATTTTCTCTTCCAATTTTTTTCAACAAAAAATTATTTTGAATTTCTCCAGATACTTATTAATAATTATAATATAAGTGGGTAACGAAGAATGCGAAAAGAGAGTAAAAGAGAGACAGAGATAAAATTATAAAATATTTCTGCATCTATTGTAAATCTACATTTACAAATAAATCGCTCCTGATCCCGTATATATTATACAGGACTTGCATTTCAGTGCAATAAAGCGTCTGTGCCGCGCATTCTTCGACTACTTTCACCTGCGCTCGCGAACTTTGTCCTATTTTCATTATCTATTTATGTATGGAAAATGTGGTACAGCTGCGCATCCGGTATACAGATCGTGCTATGAGTTCAATAGACCGTATTTCACGGCCTTACGTTACGCTTTACGGCTACGAGTGCAAGTGCAGTGTTATGTATAAATAGAAGCACTCGGTCATGAACCACGGTCACTCTTACGAGAGCCGTAGAACGCGCTGGTTTCTTCGGCCGGGCGAACGCTGTGGGGGAACTTATTAATGAAGCTGTTTTTCGGGACAAGATGGAAGCATCTCATTTGTCGTTTCTTTTTATTACAAAAAACAGGAAGTGTCATATGGAAGCACGCAGTCAAACATCAAATAAATATTAATTATATAAGATACAACGAATAAATAACGAAACGTAATCTACGTATCACGTAATCACGTAATCACGTAAATCTACGTATATAAAACAATGAGCATCTCCCAGAGGTACTGGTGACTGGCCGTGGGATAAATCGACCGTTATTTAGGATAAAGTAAAAAAAAAAAATAGAAAGATAGGAAAGAGAAAAGAATCAGAATATAAGAGATCATGTCAAGCATAAAAAAAGGATAGGTAGAAAAAGTTTTAAATTGAAAATAGCGAACATCGGAAGCTATAGGTAGTGGCATATTTTCGTGGAGTAGAAGATAGACTAGGTATTATACATAGCAATAGCTTAGGTAAGAAAGGAAAAAGGAAAGACATAACGAGGAATGCGGCGAGTGAAGCAGGCGTGAGTGTAATGAAAGGGAAGAGAATCGTCAGAAGAAAATGGAAGAGAAGCAAGAGGCGGGACGAAAACTTTCTATGGTACGCTTAAGCTTGTGGTTGGGGTTGGTGGGCACGATAGGCAATCTCATGAGCATCTTGTGGCAGACTCCTGGCCCATCCGTGTCCACTGCTGCCGTAACCACCGCCGAAGTCACCGCCGCCGCCGCCGCCGCCGCCGCCGCCGTAACCGCTGTGGTCGTCATGGCTAACGTGGCTGCTGCTGTGATGCGGATGCGAAACTACTTCGTAGGTCACGTGCTTCTGGTGAGAACCGAGAAGCTTTTTCAGTCCGATGATGGCCGAGATCACGAGAGCGATCTTGCCCACGAGCAGAGCCTTGCCAGCAATCATGGCAATCGCGCCGAGTGCCAGCGGCAATAAGGCGGCCGCTTTCAGGGCCATGGCCATCATCAGGGGTCCTAAGATCTTCTGCGCCTTCTCTGTAATGTTTCAAATGTTTAAATTTTACTTTTATATCAAAACAAGCGATAGATATTTATTACGGATGTATTTCTTCAAGATAACTTTTTAAATAGCTACTTGATCCGATTTCATTCTATATATAAATATAATTTGAAATCGTATATATATGTTTGACTATTTCTTTCTATATTTTGCTTTTTTTCTAACAAACACGCTTAAAAATATATTTTTGAATTAAAAAAAATTATTTTTTATACATATCTATAGAATTATTTATAATTATAATCAATGCAAATTAGATTTTTGTTGAGACATTTGATTTATTAAAATAAAGATTGATACATACAGAGTGTATGTTTCCATGTACTTCTCGCTAACTATGGAATATGAATATATGAACCGCGAAGTTTAATGCTATCATTACTCTCTTTTCACACTTCTGTGGAGAACGGGAATCTGGGTACATCGTCAAATGTAGTATAGTAGGTATACTTGAGAGTATACGATTTTCGCTCCATGATGCCAATTACTCTGTTACGTGATGTCTTATCAAGGTATCTATATCTGTTTTCACGAACCGAGTAGAAAATAACAAGCAGTGATATTTACGTAAGGAATGCATTTTTTTGCTATTAGTCATGCATTTAGATTTAATTTGGTAAAGATATAAGAATTTTCAATTACAAAAAACTTAACTTTATTAAAATTTAAAACTTTGTAAAAATTAATACACACCAACATCCGTATTAGTTAGCTTCCATATAGGCTTTTACTATACTATATTTCATTTTATTATTTATTATTAGAAGACAATATCATATTTTAGAGAGTACTATTTAGATATTAAAAATTCCATAATCTGGTATAAAAATTAATTAATACGACAAAAAATATATATATGCAAACTTTACGTTTTAATTGAAATGTTATAATATAACGATTGCGTCAAGATAATCCATGCAAATTTACAAATGATGATATAATCTTGAATTAATTTGTATGGAAAACTGATCGTTAATATTCGTATGCTGAAATTAATCATCATGTAACAGTAATTCATAGCAATTCATAAATAGATAAACAGATGCTGAGATATGAAGGTGCACGTAAGTCAATTGTTCGCGCATCATTTTGTAGGTAATAATAGTTGTCTGTAAATCACGTCACGGCGATCACGGAGATGTTAATGTTTTTTAAAGTGGAATAGTCGAAGGTCAAGGCGAAGTACCAGGATGGAAAGTATGTCAAAAATCTTGCGCAGCGGGATCTCTCTCGCTCTCTATCTGTCTCTCTCCCAACCTTTCAGTATCACCGCGTTCTCCTCCTCCGTTGAGAGGTTCAAGGGGAAGCGGAACCAGTTTCTCAGTGGGTCAACGTCTGCGACCGGTATGGGCTTCCTTGTCGTCATCGTCGCTGTTCACACGGCGGCAATGAACGCAGAGAATTCCCATACCGCAGCTGACGTTATCCCGATGAACCGCGATTACTTTTTCGTTATGCGAAAAATTTTCCTTCTTTTTTTTTATTATACCTCCGTATGTAATAAAAAAAAAAACATTTCTATTAAGAGCAGAAGAAGATGAATAGTAAAGAAATGTCTATATAAAAATATTATTTTGTTTATGTATTACATATTAATATAAAAATATATATATATATATAAATTGTATATTAATAAAAAAACTTTTGCCGTTGCATGCAGAAATATGATAGAACTCTAAAATTTCGAAATTATATGATATAAATAATTATAAATAATTGCGTAAATAAATATTTTTCACTGTAAATTTATCCCTAAAAATATTTGTATAAAATAATTTATTCCCGTATAGATTAATTAATAAAAATTCTATAATGTGTCTATTTGATTATAAATTCCGACATTTATAAATGCAAATGTATAATGAGATTCACACTTGGGATGACTCACAGAATTACTCGAGTGCTACGCTAGTTTCGCTTTTAAAATAATCTTTTATTTGCAACTGTAAGCAATCACTGTAACGAAATTTCTCCGAGAATAACAAACTTAATAAAATATATAATTAGATGGTATCGTAACCGGTTCTGTATTACGTTTGAGCACATCTAAACCCCTTAATGTAAGTTTCATCACGTGCTGTACTCACTCTTTTTTCCACGGCTCTCGACAGCATTGTCGCTAAAATCCTCGAAACTGCGTCCGGCAGATTCAATCGCTCCCAAAATATCGCTGCCCTTCAAGTCAACTTTGACTGAATGCGTCTTCAGGAATCTTCCAAGACGATCAAATAATAGTGTATCCAAATCGTTGGATTCGATAGATCTGCCAAAAATGTAAACATAAATATAACGATTCTCTCGAGTTAAAATTTAGCTTTGTTAACAAAGCTCGTTGTTTAAATTACAGTATACGCGCAATCTCAGAGTTCACAGAACGACCGACAACCAACCTTGGAGCACCCTCGCCCTCGGCGTTGGACGTTTTTACGACGGTGATGCCCTCGGACAGTGTGATGTCTTCTTTGTCGGCCAGCATCTTGTCGACAAACGTGAATACTTTATACTTGATGCAGCTGATGGATTCCTTTTTCAAGCAGTCGGTGTATATGCTCGCCACCAGATCGTTCTCACTTCCGCTGGCCTTGTCGCTGGTCGGCAATGCCAGGGTCGCGGTCAATGCCGCCGACACCCACAATAACGTCACGAAATGCTTGGCCATGTTCACCGAAGTACGACCTCACCGCGCTTTACGCGTCTCGTACAAACGACGCCGAAGTATCCTCAAGTCGCGTGCGTCACCGTGCAGTTCGTTTCTCAATTCTTCCGTGCCCCAACGTGCAGGCGCGTTGTTTGAATCAAGCACGCCAGGATGCGCCGATGCTGTCTCGTGTGTTACATCTAAAAGAGGTTGCTTTGCTTTTATACCGAAGTATCGCACGAGGGGAGCCCTCGTGGGTTCGCAGGCCATCGGGGGTCCGCATTCGCGTCGTACGCTCTCTCGTCTCCCTCCTTTCGCAACTCCTCTCTCATCAGCCCCCACCCCTTTCTCTCTCTTGCTCCGTGGAGTGTATCGGGTGCCACAGAATCTCCCCACGCTGACTTCCTCCCCTTTCATTGACCTCCCTCTCGTCATCCCGCTTATTTTGACAAAATAAAAATTCTTCCTTTTTCTCGAAGCGAGGTGAGAGAAAAAGGGAAAAAACGCAATCAAAAGAAGATTGAAAAAAAAAAAGAGTAGTACAAATTTCTATATCGAATACCTTAATATATATCCAACATCCTTTAGCCAGGATGACATGTACTCTCAAATTGCATTCTTCTCTGGCCAGCCTCTCTTCTTCTTCGTATTTCTCCGCCTACTCTTCCTGCTAACATATCCGACATGTTCTCACGCTACGGACCTACTTTAAGTCACATTAACTCGCGATAGAAGGGGAGCCTCTCTGGTATCAATTGGGACCAAATACGATGAGGAAACCCATGTACAATCAGGGAAATTTACAGGCATCCAGGACGACGGAAAAAGTATATGTAGATCCTATATGATTTGCCGCACCATTTCGCCCGACCACCCGCCTACTATCATTGAGAATGTTGTGCGACTTAAATGACCATCGCATATGCAAAAGTCCATATGCGTCGCAATGACGTTGATTCGAGACGCCTAATCAAGTGAAGTTCTGGTCAACTGTGAGATTCCTCGATGATCGTCTGCCTGCAGTGTGCAATTCACGGAACGAAATTCTAGGGCTCTTAAAATGAGTTATTCGATATTTCTCCTCGTTTATTCAAATAACCAGAAGCGCTTCGGCCGCTCCAGATACTTCAATTCAACGAGGCCATATAGGCAGTAGTTTCGATAGGGATACAGTGCGTCGCGTACACCTCTCAAGGAAGATCCAATGTCGGCGGATGCGATTACAAGGTCCATTAGGACGACTGATGACTCATATCGTACAACTTTGGCTTGATTAATTCATTGTACTAAGTAGCACAATGTAGAACGCGAAGAATCTAGATACTAAGTCGCTTACGGTAAACTGTAATTATTTTCGTTCCTTTACGCAGCTTTCCTAACTACAATGGTGAATTAAGGGAATTATCTTGCTATCTGATCGCTTAATTTTAGTCGGAAGTTGCGGTTTACATCGATCACTCAAAACATATAGATAGGAATAAAATTACACAAAGAACATCTCGTATGAGTGTATTTTTAACGTATATCGAAGCCGTTTAATTGTTGCGAATGATGTTGTTCCCTCTTCGAAAATTCATCGGCAGATGATGAACATGAGATATCATCCCTGGAACGAGGTCGCTCACCTATTTATAACTGGGTCGAGAGTTGGGCAATCGTTTTGGTATCTTTCTCTCTCTCTCTCTCTCTCTCTCTCTCTCTCTCTCTCTCTCTCTCTTGCCTTCTTCTCCTCTCTGTTTTGCTTGCTCTTTTTCTTTTTCTTATTCGTTCTTACAGTAACGATGTTCTCGATCCCAACTTCTCTCGGGGATCAAGATCCCCCCGGTACGCGAGAGCGAATGTCGCCTTGAGCGAAATCACACACCTGACGCGGCCTGTAACCCGGCGGATTCTTTAAAACATTAAGCTTCAAGTAAAGTGAACAAAGTATTGAACAGAAAATCACGCCTGTAAAAGCAAATTGTCTCTTATTCTCAATACTTAATTTAATCGAGAAATAATCGACATTCTCATCAACAATTCGCCTATCTGGCAATACATAATTAAATAAGTTATAGTGTTCACTCGTTTTAGCATTATATTTAATGCTGAAAATAGTTGCTTATAATATTGTAGAACTATGATAAAATATTTTTTAGCACGTTTTTCATTTGTCATTGAAACAAAGAGATCACTGAAAGTAGTGGAATGCTTCATTAATGCTTCCTCAGAATACGCCGCAGGAGAGACGGAAAGAGAGATCCCTGCTGGGTGAGCACGAAGAGAGCGACGAGCGAAGAGAACAAGTGATGAGAGAAACCGGGCTCGAATATCGCGACGCTCCTGCGATACTAATTAGTCAGCCGCCGAAAGCAATTAAGCACGAGAGCAGCAATTAGATTGCGTTATAGCAGATATATCCATTCTGTACGTACGACTACGTGACCCTCGCCGTAAGTCGTTGAAAGTCACGGGAAAGGTAACGGTCGCCAGACGATTGTTTCGAAATCGCGGCGCGCTCGGTTAAGTTCAAGGTGTACCAGCCAGCACCTTAGCCAACGTATAATGCCTGTGTATGAGCCATTGAATGCACATGCGTAACAATGCCTCATAAATGCGCCGTCGCTGCCATGTATTAAGACTACAGACTGTCTGATTTGGCAAGTAAAAGTTCATTTTACGAATAAAAATTATCTCACGTGAGAAGATTGTATAGGATTAGATACGCGATAATTGAAGATTAGAAATTAGATAAAGCATGATCAACTTTGACGAGAATTTGGAAGATCGAATGTTTTGACATATAAATAAATAGAACATACGAATGATATACATGGATATAAATTTTTATCTTTAATTCTGACATTATAAATAAGAGTAAAGTATAATCAAGTATATGAATTACTCTCAAAATGTTTTAAATTGCTAGATGTTTGAATTGCTTTGCAAAATGGTAAGAAGATCGATGTTCTATGCCAAGTGACGGCGATATACACGCCTAATAATGATCTAGGAAATCGACCTATCACTAGAAAATCTAGTAACCCAGTGACGCATGAGAAACTCTCGAAACTAATCGTGACGTGAGAACTGTACTTGGATTTAGATACGAGTAAAAGACGCGATCGACACGGAACTTTACGACTCTCTAATAATGAGACGACGAACGCTTGGTGCTATCAACGCGGAGAAATTCCGCTTTTGTGAGCTCGAAGAACAGTTTTATTCATCCGCTTGCACATCCGTAATGCGGACCATAATGCTAATTTTTATGACTTTTTTTTTATTCGCTCTATGCTTCGCATTACGCGATTGCCGAAGAAATACTATTTTCTATTTCCAAAATGTTTCATAAACTGCAGATATTTATAATCTCGTATAAAAAATTGAAGTAAAATTCCAATTAATTACCTGAAATAAATGATTACATAATAAGAATTATTATAGATATAGAAAAACATTTTATATTATTTATTAGACAAAATATGATTGCGTACAGTAATATAAACTTATTACTGCGATCAGTCAGAATTTATGAATCTAAATCCAAAGAAGAAATATTTGTTATTACAGCGTACAAATAATAAAAACACTTAAATATATAATATACACAATTCTAAAAATAAGATACAAAAAATTTTATCCAATAAAGAGAATAATTTGAAGTATGTTAGGGAAAAAGATACTTGTTACAATCTCGCAATCAGTAGTATTAATATAGCGTTGCGCTCGACTGTATTATGAACGAAAGTAATCTCCTCTTCCTCTCGAAGCAATTTCGCATCTTTTTCTCCGTTTGTCCTTCCCGCGACCACGTCGCACGTTGCGTCGCGCATCGTCGTGGTCGTCGTTGTTACCGAGGAGCGTAACGAAGCATGACAATTGCCTTTTTGCACTGGCGCGGTACATCGCTTCTCTTCGCGCCGTTCTTATATCTCATGCTACGTCTTGTGTAAATAATTTATTTTTTGTGATATTTTAACCGCGTACAAATCTAATGTATTTTTATTTAGATATACACTTTTTGTCCGAAGCAAATTATCGATGGATTATTGTCACGATGTTTCTCGCATGACAGGAGTCGTCTACGGTGGTTAAAATAAATCACAGATCTTGCTCTACTTCCCAGACTTACTATTAAATAATCCGTTGCGTTCTTGACGTTCTTGTCTTTTCCGATGACAGTCACATTTCTTCAGTTTGTGTAAACGCTAATTATCGTTGCCCATACCGTCATACATGCTGATCAGTACCGCATCCTAGAAAAGACAACGTTATACCTGCACATACCTATTGTCGAAGTAAAATTCTTTTTACTGCATTCAGTGAGGTTTTAGCATAGTGCGAGGAAGAAACACACCATTTTGCCTCAACCTCCTTTCCAGCTATTTATTTTTCTTCTATGTGGGACTTAAGGACATCCGTCTCGAGAGATTTAGTTGTATGCCTATCCTCTCGACCCGATTAGGAATGATGTACGTGTGCCGTGACCTCTCCTCGACCTCGGGCCACCACGGATCGAGGAAACAATCGACTTTGCCCGGATGCACCTGAGACATGCACTTTCCCCTGCAATCGTACGAGAATGCCGAGAGTCAGCCGGCATTTCCATCTCGTCGGCTCGGTTTCGAGCGGCCGCTGGCCGGATGACTCGTCAAGGAAGCAGAACACTCGCGATGTATTAACGATTTCGAATGTGCTCTTTATGCAACGCGGCCGCCGCGCGCGCAGAGTTTCGCTCGTAAGAAAAAAAAGAATGTTTCGGACCTTCCTGGAAGACTGGAAAGTTGCCGCTACTATCACGATGATTTCTCTTTTTTGAAGCTTCTCCTGTTCATGAACAATTTGCGTTAAAAATAAAAACAATAAGAGCTTCTTTAAATTAGTGGACTTAATTGCCCAATCAAAATTATCATTTCAAGATTGAAACACTTTCACTGTTATCTTGTAAAAAAGAAACAAACTATGAAAATATATAAATATAGAAAAAAGGATTTCAATAATTAACACATTTGAATTTTTTAAGTACTATTAATGAATTACATATTACAAAGCGTACAGATTCGTAAGCATATAGCTAAATATGCATATTGGACATATGTTGCATATTGGACATCGTATTGGACTAGATGTAACTGTGAATTAACTGCAATGAGGAAGTTCTATTACATAGATTGTGATCGCGCTAAAACTCGCGCTAAAGTCGCGATGGCGAAGTCGTAATACATACATATACGTAATATCGTATTCCGTAATTAGCGAGTTACGTCTTCACCAATCATACGTGTGTGACTAGCCTTTCAGTTTGATTATATTTATCGATCTATCTGCATACGCGTACGCGAGCGAGTGTTTTAATGTACATCACGAAAGGGCCAGAGAGATACCCTATTCACTATTAAATAATATTTAATAATAAAATAAATAAGAATAAATATCTCCATGATCGCATGAATAAAGATCAACGTGAGACTTAAGTCATCCGATTTCTGCCAACATTTCGTTCTTCCCATCGCCCGTTGTTCAATGAAAAAATGGAAAAGAAAAAAATATATCAATGATCGTCATTAGTGATGATATCCAGAGTATGCTTGGCTGTGCGCGTGAGGATCTTCCCATCCTCCGGAAGAAACACCGTTGGCCCATCCACCAGATACCACGGGACTGGACCATCCACCGCTGACGGGTCCTGACCATCCACCGCTCCAGCCATTATTGTACGGAGTGACGTCGTGATGGTAGGTTTTGCCTGACCAGAAACTCCTCAAAGCTATGAAAGCGGAGATGATGAGGGAAACGACGGACACTTCGATCGCCTTCTTCGCTAAGAATCCGGTAACGAAGTATGTGAGAGCTCCCAAAATACCAAGCTTCACTTTCGCGGCAATCAGGAGGGGCAGAATTCCTTTCAGAATTCCCTTTTTCTTGCCTCGAGCTAGAATGTTAGAAGAGATTTATTAAATTAAGATCAATCAAATTAAGTTATTCGTTCAAATAATTGTAAGACACGTAACGTTAATTTAATTTTATTGTAATACGTAAATTGATATAATAAAGAATTAAAATGATTTGCAATATATTTATCAATTCTAACGCTACCTTCAACAATCTCGTCGACGGCCTGACGAATTTCTGGCGGAGCAGACTCACTGATAGCACGAGCCGATTCACGGATCTTCTCGAAAGCAGATGCGAGATTAATCTGAAAAAAAATGGATGGCTTGAATTTAGTCACGCCGCGTCTCTGAATATAAGATAGCAAAAGATAGAAAAACTTTATTAAAATTATCAAAATGTTATTAAACTGTTACACTCTGTGTATATATAATAATCTCAAATTTCAATAATTTTTAATGTACCCTAAGACTGCGACCGGTCAAAAATTGTCCAGCTTCTTCGCTAATAAAGTTCTCAAGGGAGTTCTGTCTTTCCGCGATGTCGCTAGCACCTTCCATCTCTTGATCGTAAGCAAGTTCTTTGCCAGACCTGGCGTCAGCATTACTCTTTACAAGGCTGACTCCTTTTACAAGCTCTAGTTTATCCTTGGCGAAAAATTCCTTGGCGGTCCTGTATAGTGACTTCTGCACGCAGGATATGCTGTCTTGCTTCAGACATTCGTCGATGCTTTGTCCAGCGGTGAAAACGACGACGGTCATCAAAATCAAGATTTTCTTTGGCAGCTTCATGACTCCTTGTGAGTTTCACAAGATCGTGTGATAAAAACTTGATTGCAGTACGACGCGTTTGTACAAGATAAAGGAAGTTCGTAGATACCGGTGGATCTACGAACTCAGATTTCACCGAAACTCCGTGTGAAGTCAAATTTCGTGTGGTCCATGGGACAATCCGTTTAGCTTATATTTAGCGGCCCCTCCTTTACGGTCTCCATCATAGACTGCCCCACCGGCTCCTTTTTTTCTTCCTATTTGGTATGCATGAATGCGTGAACGTCCTATGTGTGGTACATCTGTTTAACTGTATGTGTTCACCCAATAGACGATAAGTGTACCTATGACCGAGGTTCGACCACGCCGTCTATCAAGATGCGACCTGCGACCTACCTACGACAAAACAAATAGAGGCCGGGCGTATAGGTGCTATGAGGGACGTCTCCAAAGCTAGTAAAATCGCTTTCTTCCAACAACGTCTTCTTAAGCATACTAAGCTTAAGCTGGACTAACTTTACATTGCGATACGGAATATGCAATTTTTAGTTGAATGCATTTGATGTAGAATATTGAGATTTTCGACTAAATGTGAATGTAATATATAATAAATTTAAGAAAACAAGTTATACAATATGCAATATCACATTATTAGCAAAATTACTCCAACGGTATGATTGAATAAAAAATTGGATTAGATATAAAATATTTCTACCTTCATACACAAAGCATACACACACATAGTAACTTTATTTATCACTTTATTTTTTATCTTTACTTTTACTGAATTTTGTAAATGATATGAGTTTAAAAAAAACAGCATTTGCATCATATAAAAAAGAAATAATATTTGAATATAAAAAAATTATAAATAACTTTATATTTGTTTTTTTACACTTAAATAACATACTTTAACTACTTAGATTTCATAATTTTATGAAACAGTACATATAAATATGTGTGTGTGTATGTGTATGATAATTAATTTAATATATAAATATTTTAACACACTGTATAAGAAATGACAAATTATTAGTTTTTAAAATAGAAATTTCTACAAATAAAATTGTGCTCGCTTTAGAGATATATGTGTGTTTCTAGTTTGTCCTAATTATTTTACATTTACATATTCAAAATTGGAGAACGGGTGAAACCTGAATTTCAAGAATGTGTTAAATCTCATGTAAATAAATTCTCGAGAAAGCTCTTTCAACGATCTTTTAAATTTCGGCATTAATCGACTTTGGTAAATGTCGGATATATCGTAATTTATTAACATTGTGTCGATATTCATTATTATCTTCAATGGGAGACAATAAAAAACTTGATGAAATATTATGTCTCAGCGTACCTACTCATTTTAAATTGCGGATATTATTTCAATTGAGTAGAAAGGGTATATGTGTGTAATTATGAAAACCTAAAAGATCTAATTGCTGAGCTCGCGTGGCAGTAATTATTAAACGCAACCATTTAATAAGTTACATTCTATTGCATTATACTTCGCCCAATAAATAAAAAAAAAGCGATAGTAAAAAATGGGACAGTCGAACAAATAACGCAATCTTTATATCTGAATAGATCCTATAAGTACTCTTACTACTGAAAACCTCATTTGTGAAAAACACCAGTACGCCGGCTCGCGTAAGCGAATAGTAATATAACGAGCGATAACTTAAGTAGTTCAACTAGCCTCCTAGCGGTGACAATCAACGTTGCAGTTCAAGGAGAAAAGCCTTGAAATTACCGTACATGCTCTCTCTCTTCGTACACGAGTCCTTCGTGCGTGCGTCGTTCATTTAAGGAGCAGATATCGGGCACGATCAGCATGAATGAAAGAAAACTGGTATAGATCAGGTTCAAACATCCCGGATCCGACCTTCATTGCGGCACACACGGACACCACTTTCTATTCCGACCCTGCAACTCTCACGGGCCAACGGATAACGCCTCTTGTGATTTTCATTTCGTTTCTTCCTGCGGGGAGTGTAAAGCGGTACAATGCGAGAATCAAGAAAACCTTTGCAGTCAGCAGGCGTGTATGTGCGGCGTGGGTTTAAATTCCGAGAAAGTGAAACCGCCAGTGATCTAACAATAAGACTAATTGTAAGATTATCAATGCGGCGGGAACACTTATTAGTTCTGTGACTAGTCAGAATTTCCAATTTGCGGAAATGTAATCGGAAATGTATGTAAAATATAAAATATTTATCTACACTTTGGAAAAAAAATATATTAAAAACACAAGATATTAAACTTTTTTACTTATTGTTAGAAAGTATTATATTAGACGTTTTCTATAGAAAGTGTGTTCTCTCTCTCTTTACTTTTTTTTTAATTTGTTAAATATATGTAACTTAGAACTTTAAAATGGGAAACATATCTTTCCATATATTTCTCATATTTTTATAGTATACAACTTAATATTATGAAAAATATAAATTTCATTAATAAATTTGTCAGATTTTCTAACATTTACTTTTTTATCATTTTACGTATTACAATCATTACTTTCCTTTATTAGTTACATATTAAATAAAACAAAGTTATGACGTAGAACAGAGGAAGTGAAAAAATTGTATGCATTGTACATTCTGTGTCCATTTTCTGCTATTATTAAAGATCACACGCGTCTCTGTGCTAATTTATGCGCATGATAATTACGGAGTAAGGAAGGAGCACTCTTGTCTTGAACTCGGTCAACGAATACTCTCGTCATAAGAAGGGATTCAATGAAAAGCAAGTTCAACAACAACAGAGTTCCCATCCCCGATCTTACGTCAATGCTCATTCATCCTTTCTCGGTCATTGGGTAGCACTCAGAATCCTTTCGTCGATCCTTCACTCCCAACAGAAGAGCAAGCCTTAAAAAGTAAAACCAAAGTTTCTCCTCTGTACGTAAAACGACAGCAATGATCGTTAAACCACAGGCACGCCCATCCCAGTAAAATCACTATGCTTTGCGCGACGAGGAATACAACGTTGTAGATCCGACGTATGATTCCATTCAGTGAAATGTGGATTAAAAACGGATATTTCGATTAAACAGATTACGCCAACTCTCGCTCTTGTCACATGGATTATTATTAAAGTGATTACTATTAAAACGACATATTTATACTCAATTAATTTCTTATCAAAGTATTAAAAAATTTCAACGTAAGATATTAAAGACATATTGTACATATAAAAAATTGATATAATTTATTTAAATCAATAATTATATTTTAGCAAAAAAAGTCGAGAAAATTTATATTTAAATCGGCATTTTTAATTTTCTCTTTATCTCAATTTCATTTTCACAACGATAAATATACTTGTCCTATATATGTTAAAGTAATTAATGTTAATTAAAATAGTTTTTAAGTTATAGTAAGAATTAAGTATTACAAATATTTATTAATTCTTTAATTTTCAAAATTTTTTTCGTTAAGTCCCATTTGAAAGATTTTCTCTCTTCTAAATTTTTTATTTACTTTTTCACAAAAAATCACTCTCTTTTTGACTGCACTACCAGTTTGGTACATGTAAATGTATACATATTGAGGTCACCGACTTTCGGAGGTCATGGTATCTTTCCAGACCAATATGCCAATGAGTCGAGATGTTCCCACGATATCTAGAATTCCGTGTGCAAAGACAGAACTACTCAAAAAGCGTATCGATTTAGGACAACAACGTCCATAAAAGCGTATCCAGCAACCGTGTTGCGTTTCCTGTCCTAAATCGAAAAGAGCCGGTGGTCTTCGATATTCTAGCCTTCGAACTTGTCAGTAACTGGTTTAATGTCTGTCAATCGATTGTGCTAGGAATTTCTGATGCAATGTTCAATTAATTCTACAATGCCCGTTGGCCATCGACATGCGTACGACCTGAAAAATCGACCGGTAGCCAACCAGATCAAATTTGAATTTTAAATTTCCTTACGAAGTTTGTAATGAGTGTGGAATGTAACGGGGCACTCTTCCGCGCCCAACTGGTTCTTCTCGTCTATGGACCATAACGCGGTTGCTGTGCCAGAAAACGCGGTATATTAATTCTTTCCACATTGAGCATTACAAGCAATAGATTATAAATCAGCTACATATTAGATATTAGTATAGGTTTTTATATTAATAATGGACATTAATAATGATAAGAAATCGTCTTATGTTATATTTCTAGTTGTAATTAATAAGAGAGGGCAGGACAGGTTGAGTATCGAGCAACATAAAAGGTAATTCAAGTGACAATAGATACGTCGCCCATTCACTCCTTTGTAGTTGTAAAAGTTATCGGGAAGGATCAACGGGAAGAAAATGAATCTTGCGTTTCCATTAATCACCGCGTTGACAGTAATTGCAATTCATTACTGCTTTCATTCTTATTAAATATAAATTAAATGAACCCGATTCGATCATTCGTGCGTACGTACATAATGCACTACTATCTTCATATTCTTTCTATAGTCATAAGGAAAGTAGCGCGATGTATACGGATATAAAATTAAGCATAAAAATTAGATGGTAAATTTTGTGAAGCATTTGATTTGCGCATACGCAGCGAATTATGAATTAATTGAATCCGGCATTCCACATATAAGATGGTGGAGTTGTAGCAATTGCAGACTGCAACATGTTGAGAAGAAGCGATCGGCTTCGTTCGAAACCGCATCGCCGTCTGAGCTGCTTTCAACGCGAGTCTCCACGTTTTATGATATTCGAAACGTAAAAAAGGAAACGATCGGTATGTATGCCAGTGGGTCTTAGCCGCGGAGCTCTTCCTTCCCCTACCGCGTGGAGAAAGAAGGAGCCGAGGACTGCAGTGGGAGGGATCCAACACAGAGAAGAAGCGGCATAGAGAGATGCGTAAAGAGAAAGAGGATCCGTTCCTCTTACACCGCTTGATCGAGCCTTTCTTCCGTCGCTTCCTCTCCTCTACCCCTTTCTCCCTCGCCCCCCGTTTTTCCTTCCAACGAGCTCTCCAATCCGCTTCAGGCTTGGATCCACGTGCACGCGTGTGGAAACGCCACGAATAAAAACGAGCACCGGCATTTGTGTCTACAGACGTGTTCTCGCAATTTATCTTTCAAGTCTGAAAGACTCAAATTGGCTTTCTCGAGATTCACACCGAATTCCTCGTACAAATTGCCGCAGAGTCCCGCTACATTCCAAACTTAAACGACTCTAAATTTCATGAAATACGATCTTGAATAAGCAAATGTATGAAACGCATCAGTTTCATTATTAATCAGATTCGTTGCACATCCGCGTCGTACGGTCGCGTTAGCTAAATAAGCTTAACTTTCGATGCGCTGTCTCCATTAGTCTACTTATTCTTAGGTGACATTCGCACGGACTATTATTAGTTTTGCATCGTGTGCGTACGCGTTGCGCGACGAACGTCGCGTTAGCTAAATAAACGCTCATCCAGTAAACGCAGGTGAATATGCGACACGGTAGGTCGCTGGCACACTTTCCTCATTGGCTCGATTCGTTACCTCGTTCCTGCGATTTTCCAATGTTCCGTGTGCAAGTAAACGGGAAACATCGGCGGGCTCGACCCAGCGAACCGTGTCGCTTCATTTCCAAGCCTGTTACACGAAATGTCTTATTAATTTCTAGTAATAAGCTATGTTACGCTGGCTTGGCCGAAAATTACATACTAAACGCTGCTTCTGTTTAAATTAACTTAAAGTGATTTATGTCTTGCTTAACGTGTTTAATTAAAAAGCAATGCAATTTCATTATAATGTCATTAATAAATATCGTCGAAGCTTGAAAACAGTCGCATTTCAATCGAGATGGTAATAAATGCGAACACAATATTTCGTATCTTCCAAACACGTATGCTTTATTAACATGTGTTGCACAATAATAAATACGTGGGTAAAAAAAAATAAATAAATAAATAAAAAAGTCAAACAACGTACTTTGGTTTCTTCGGTGCGTGTCTGTGATTTTTCACTGAGAGTCCTGTCAAAGTGGCGGATCAATAGAGATCAATTACCACGTTTCTCGTGAGCAAGCATTTGTTAAATATCACTTTCTACCGTAGCTGTCAATCAGTACCCCAGTCATTGTCGTTTCGTCGCTGTCACTGTCACTGATCTTGCGTCGCGTCACGTCTTCAGTCATTTTCCAGCGCCTATTAACCCTCCTACCGCGACTGACGTTTGCAGTTTTATAAACTATAAAGGAACGAAAGCCACGTTGTGGAAATGTGGGGTGCACGTTGTGTTAAATGAACGATGTGACGATGATGATAAGAGGACAATGATGATGTGACTGAAATGTAAATTACGTGAGCGCAATGTCAATGTGCCGTTGTCAACGTAGTCGTATCTAGTCGTATCTATCTGAGAAAAGCTCTAGTAGCGATAAGAGAGTTAAGAAGCTGGAGTACACCAATTCAATCTCGCGAGGTTGGTGCAATTAACAATCAAAAGTATCAAGACGGTCCCAAGTTGGCGTAAAGATGGGCGTATCCTCGGTAGGGCAATTGTGTGGCGTCAACATCTTCGAACGATCTCTTTTTGCGATGATGATGGCCAACTTCCTGCGCATAAACGACGTGGTGGCCGCCGTGATCATCGTGACCACCTGCTAGTTTCTTTACGGCTACGATCAGTGACAGCATCAAAGCCAGTGCCGAAACCATCAACGCCTTCATGGCTAAAAGACCCAATGCGCCGAAGCCCATAGCAGCCATCATCTTACCTAAATAAGTTAGAAAAAAGTGAATTTTTAGATTAAAGTGAGCAGAATTTCAATTATGTATAATACGGAATCGAATATGAAATAAGATTATGTCAAAAACATAATGACTAACAATACATGTGTAATACACGTGTAATAATAATTAAACGTAATGATATGTTTATGCATTCCTCGTTTATATAATTAAATAAATAGAAAATATAAATTGGAAACTACAGTATAAACTTTTAAATAGCGTATATATTTATCACAAATATGTAAAATCAAAAATAATTATTCAACATTCTCAAATATTTCAATAAAATTTACGGAATATTTGCGCACGGAGCGAGACATAGCACTTAATATACATACACGTCATTAGATAGAATGTAACGAATACTTTCACATAATTATCTGTTTCAATTAATCACCTCTTTATACAATAGTAATTATTCACGAACACTTACCCATCATAAGCATCATTATAATGAGCCCGCCGCCACCGCCCTTCTTCCCACCTTTGCCGCCGCCGAAACCGCCGCCGCCGCCGCCGCCGCCGCCGCCGAAACCGCCTAAACCTCCCTCGCCTTTCCTCGCTAAAAAAAAATTTAATTTTCAGAAATTCTCATAAATTTCTCCTAAAATGACATTCGCGTTGCTAACGAATTACAAACCTTCAGCTTCGGAGGGCAAGCTCTCCTTCAAGGCAGTTTCGAGATTCGGGGGGAGTAAGGACGGCAGCTTGACTCTCAATTCTCTACCTTCCAGGAACTGTAGGAAGGGTCCGAGACCTCCAAAGCCCTTTAAGACTCTAGCCTTTCGGGTAGAACCACTTCCAGGCACCTCGACAAGAGATACCCCGTCGAACAGTTCGATGTTCCGTTCCTTGCTGGTGGTCTCCAGTAGCTGTTGTACAATCTTCCGTACGATTCGCACTCCATGACAAGAGACCGACGCGTTCTTCGAGTCCTCCGACGTGCACGACGTTGAGAATCCGGTCCATGTGTCCTTGCTTTCGTTCGTCGCGGCGTCGATCGTGTCAACGATCAAGAACGTGCAGATCGCCAACGCCAGACAAATGTGCAGACGCCGGTGATCGTTTCCCGGTATGCTGTCTATCCAAAGCATCGTTCGTCGTGGAAACGAGCGTGTCACGAAACAAAACGATTTGGGCTCCGTCGAAATCGCGGCGGGCCTTGATGCCTGCGCTTTTTTACGTCGTCAAACCACCGCGCGTGGAAACTATAAGGGAACGTCGCGTGCGTACGGTGAAGCTGCGGAACCTACGGCGGAGGTCCGAGTGCTGCAACGTAAGTGCTTGCAATTCCCATTTATATAGATCTACGTGAGGGTCGGTGATTGTACCAAGAAAAAAGCAAGGAGAGCATCGGGCACGATGGCCGCCGTTCTCTGCTCTTGCTGTGCATTAGCCGGTAATTTTTCGTTCACTTAGATGCCGGTCTCCTCGACGATTCGTTTAATTCTTGTTTCCGACGCGTTTCAGAGCGTTACGGCGCGGTCGGCTTGCGAGAGCGAGGTTCCATCATCGGCGCGGATGACGCCTTCACGCACCTTCCGCGCTCCCTACTCCCTACCTCCGCCTATTTCCTTTACCTGCTCCGCCAGACGTAATCCACGTCTAGCGAGATCTAACTATTCTAGATCACGTACTACCGGCTCCCGGATCATTCGATACCGCGGCTCTCTTCTTCGTGCCATGGCTCCGGTTCTCCTTCCTTTCTCTCTTTCCCGCGCTTTAGTAGAGCGGAAGAGAACGTACCGATTTCGAATCGTGATCGCCGGTATCGATCGTAACGCGATCGTACGCATCTCCGATAAATAATAGATGCGAACATACCGTGTCTGAATCCATGCGAGAAACCGACATGAAATGTTGCGCCTCGCCGTCGCCGATGGCTATGAAGCGGATTATTGGCGATCTTATTCCGACACAGGTAGATCGTGTCAACGTACACGCAGGACGACGAGGAGGACGATTCCCCTTACGTATAGCGGGGAATGCGAGTAATGCGAATGTATGTGGGAAGGGGCCAGGGTGTGGAGGAAAACGAGAAAGAGGCAAAGACGTCGACGAACGAGGATGACGAACGCATGAAAGGAAAGGAGAGATGACTATCCAAATCTAGTTCATCTCCATGTGCCTTTCTCTTCTGTTCCACTTCCCCTCGCATGCCCAACGCCGCGATATATACGTAGCAGAGTCTGGTAGGTATAACTACAGCCGGTTCGAAATCATTCTTCCGTTCCACGACACGACTCGATCGCATACGGACGATCGTGATCGACTACATAAACCTTATCGGAGCACACGTGGCTTTAAAGACGGCACGATCTATTAAAATTAGATTAGCGTCCTCGAAAGCAATTGCGATCTATCGCGTGTACACACACGCGGAATTCACACTTACGTACCGAATATGATAGTTTTAATTAGTGCACGCTAAGCTGTGCTCTGTTTACTTTGAAACGCGGATATTTACAACTGTATCTGTTACATAGGTATTTGCATTTGTATTTTAGTTCATTCATAAGATAAAGGTTTACTACAAATTTATCTCACGCGGCGTAGTGTCGGCATTAAGTATATTTAACGAACCGTATCACAATTGTATTATCATAACATTATTGCGTTACGAGATTTTTGCATTTAAATGCCGCCTCTTCTCCCCTCCCCCCCCCCTCCTCTTTCTCTCTCTCTCCATTCTTTCTGTACTTCTATTTCGTCTGACACGATACATTATATCTAAATCTGCTAAATCCTGAGGAAATGTCCACTACAAGAATTTGGTAAGTCTTAAAAACCGGAGAGCTCTTTGAACTAATTCAAATTTCTAATTCAAATTAACATAACGATATATAAATCGTCTACAAAAAACTATTAACTCGTATTCAATGCTGTTGATTCAGTTAGATACAATTGCAAAAATTTAAAGTAATATTAACATTCTGTAAAATTTTATTGTTATGATAAATTAGCATTTAATATTATTTTTAAGATCAAAAAAATAAAAAGATTATTTCTCTAAAAGAAAACATATTGAATAAGCCGGTACCGTAATAATTACGCGATAACAGGTCTTTCGTAATGAAATTCAACCAATTTTCACCACTTTGCTCCGTTAGTATCTCCAATCTAGATAATTGCATCTCGAACATCTCGAACAAGAAAGAATCCAGGTTACCGGCAAAGATTGACCTACATATAAGAAATCAACAATTAATTCCAGATCCGTCCACTTACCATAATAATTTTCCGATATCAATAGTGCTGATTGCTTGCCTGGCAATAAATAGTAAACGATTCGGGCACCGCCTACTAAATACCAAGCGGTAACAGTTTGTAATAACAGTAATTGAGACAAATTCAAAAAACAAATTTATTAACGAACCAACATCGGTATGTCAACGATATCCGTATACGATCGAGGTTTTGAACACACCAGACTTCAATTTCTTTCTCCGTCACGCGTGCGAACGGTTTCCGAAAATGAAAAAGAGAAAGAAAAAAGGATAAAGAAATTGGGTCAAGTCCGCGATGCCCCCGTACGTCGGAAATCGAAAGTCGATTTCCTGAATGGTACGAGATAAACGGTACTCTCTTTCTGCCACGCCATATCTGCTTTATCTCGTGGATATCCTTCGGATCCTTCAAAACCGATCAGGATGGAGAAAGCGGACATTCTTAAATGGAGGTCAACTTATTTGAATGAGAAATGTCCGGTGTATCACGTGGTCCAGACAGTTTTCCCTTCGATCCGATAGACGTACCCAATTCCTCTTCAAACATACAAATTTTTTATTCTCGCTTGGATAAATGTTATATATGCGTCCTATAGATATACATATACGCAAAATCAAAAATAAATAATATGAAAAGTACATCAAAATTAAATAATTGTATTATTATGCCGCATATATTTCAAATTGCAAATAAAAAGTTTCGCGGTATTTTTATATGTACAATAACATGTTACAAGAATTTACAGTGATTCGTCTACTAAATATATACGTCAGAAGTTAACAAGATAATTACACGCCTAGACATCAAAATCTCTGGCGATTAAAACGTTGTATTTAACATTTAATTTAATATGTTGGTGATTTAATTGCTGCGAAAAATTCATGTAAAATTTTTACTTATGTAGTAATATAATAATAGTATTAAATCTTGTGTTAAACTATATAGAATGGAATTCAAATATTAGATATAAATTCTTTGAGAAACATAAAATTATTAATATTTTATTAGCGAAATTTTTATCGCAGCTTTAACACTTTCAAAACATGTTAATTAATATAACGTTACATGTTTTACAATTATTAAGTCTCTAATTTTTTTACCGCACGAATTCGCAACTTTGTTTTGTTAAGTAGCCGAACTAACGAAATGAATCGCCTGGACATGAAATCGCGGTAACTTTTATTCTCGTGTCTATGCTATGTTTTGCTCTATCCGGTCTACAAGTTGTCTTAAATAGACCACGACTAACGATCGTGACTAAAATATTTGCTGCATACAGTTGTACCCGTATCGTTCGCAGGGATTTATGTTTAGCGTAGTCAAGCGTATCTATTTCGATTTACTAGAAAGTTATTTTTCTAATGACATCAGTCATATAAAAAAGGAGGCCAGATCTTAAATTTAAATATTATGTAAATCTCTCGACAATTATATTCAAAAATAAATAGCGTATTGAGAGATTACAATATAAGTAATCACTATCATTTGCTATTAATTTTCGTATATTTTACTAACAATCTAAAAACTTTTAATTAAGCAATTATGCCTAAATTTTATTGTGAGAAATAAAAAATAAAGGAGATTTGCAGGGTTAAATTTATACAATAGGCATATACATGAATCAGAAGGGTGCCCTCAAGAATTTTATTAAATATAACAATTAATTTAATATTAATGTCTTGTTTTGAACTAGAAACAAATCTTGATTTTATTTTTATTTTTAGTTATCGGAGCATATTATAATTTTTTTTAGCTTTATCATACATATGTATAAAAAGAAAAACGACATATACAAATTGTTATACTTAACGTATAAAAATAAAATTTGCTTATATTTATATAATTATAAATGACAAACAAAGTTGTATAAAAATAATATATAATTTATTTGTTTATAAAAATAATATAAAAATATTATTATACATTTGCAGTCTCATTATTCGGACAATTATAAATTAAACGTATATTAATTTAGTATATTAATATATTAATATAAATAAAATATACATGCACTTTGTGTAGTTCAGTCATTATTTTTCGTCATTGTGACACAGTTATTGTTCTTCTGTTAAAGAAGAATCTATATATCTTGTCCGTCTGTTGTGTCAAGTAAATCACTACAAGACTCTCTGTTGAAGATAACACATTTCAATTTAAAATTTTTAGAGTAATAATCATTAAATTAATTACACAGTATATGTGTAATTATTTTACTATTTACTAATTATTTACAAAAATAGAGACAATTTAGTAATATATTTCTCTCTTCACGATCACTAAAATTACATAGAAATCTCCGAAAAGCTGATGAAAAGAGAGCTTAGAAAGTTTTTAATATTATGTCATTCTATGATATAAAATCTTGATTTTAACCTTATTTCATAACATCTTGTGTTCTGATTTCGAATAACATTTAACGTTAAAAGTGATTAGCTGTAATAAATGTAAAATTCTTAATTTTAAAAATCTTATAAATATATAAATGAATAATAAATATAGAATGAAAATAATAAAAGGTAAACAACAGCATTCTCTCATGTTCATTTAACCGCGCACATTTAATGTCAAATGCAGATATATTATAATCTGCAGCATTGAATTTGATCCATTTAGAATGAAGATTGTATTCAACATGAAATGACAGTTATATCTAGTGTCAAATATATGGTAAGAATACAAACTGAAAGTAGAATAATCACGTTTAACGTTTAATGCGAACATACAAGCTAAGCTCTCGAGATATCACAGATCTAAATACTGTAATGTGAGAAGCGAGAAGAATATAACGCTCATGCGTAATTTGATGTTCTAATGACGAGAGTCTCGCAGTATCCGCAATTATATTCACAAGTAGAGTCGCGAAAGTAGGTAAGATTCTTGTGACGCGTATCCTCCATACGTACGCATCCAAGAGTTTCCTGCCCACGTATCCGTAAATCGTGATGTGACATCCTGATGTCGCCGTTGTCATAAACACGTGCGTCGTTGTGTGTCATTGACGTATTCATGCGTCGTGCAGTCGTTCGGAAATTTAGGTATAATAGTATTAAAGAAAAAAGAGAGAAAGAAAAGGTGAAAGAAAGTTAAAGAGGATCACAATATTGACGATAAAAAAAATGAAAGAGAAAAAAGGACACAGTAAAATAGATAATTATGGATAGAAATAAATATTCTGTGGAATGTAAATCTAGCGGTGATTCAGAAGAATACGTTTGGTACGGATCCAAGAACGTCGCACTTCTCATCTCAAACGTCGATCTCGGCGATTTTTGGATCCTGCTTCCAATGGTAGGAGTCAATCACTTCACGTGCGCCGCATAAGCCAGCTCGTGAGCGTCTGGCTGTCCAGGAATCGGCGTTTGTTCGTGGAAACTTCTCGCCCACCCGCTGGAGTAACTATCGTGGCCGCCATGGTCGAACGAATGACTCGAGCCATGGTGAGGATGCGCTACCACCTCATAGGTCACGTGCTTTCCTTGCGAGAAGAGTTTCTTTAGACCTATGATACTGGCCAATAGAAGCGCGATCTTCGACAAAAGGAGAGCCTTGCCGACCAAGAGGGCAAGAGCCTTGAACGCAAGACCGCCGATGAGACCAATTTTCAAGACGGCTGCGGCGATTAACGGACCCATATTGTTCTTCTTTCCACGGCCTACAAAAGATGGAACGAATTACGCTATTGTCACTTTCGGTTAGTCAAGCAGAAAACGAAGAAACAACTTATTGCAGATACATAATTGTACTTTCCACGGAGAAAGCAGTAAAGTTCGGTGATGAGCAGATGAATGAGCAGATGAACGAGCTAAAGGTGAAAGCTATTTGTTTATGCAGTCGGTGACACAACTTTACTCATGTGAAAACAGCGAAAATTGAAATTAGTATAAAAGTAATATGTCATTTAAATATAAAATTATTTGATGATGATTTCGATAAATTTCGATAAATATGCTACTTATCAAAATTATTATATTTAATGCTGGCATACTTTTATAATAGGAAAAATTCTAATATGTATTATAACTCTATAATCTTTTCGAATAATTAAAACAAATAAAGCTCTGCAAAAAAGACAAATAGATAATAACATTTTACATGAGTTTAACAGAATTCTATCTCAAAGCTTATTTTAAGTTTATTTATATCAAATCTTTAAAATCTATAAAAATATGATGTCTAATTAAATTAAATTTAATATAGCAGATAAATTATTTAGAATGCGTTTACTGCAAGTTATTGAACCCGGTACTCAACACTCAATTAAATATATAATTGTGTTTGAAATATCTTTTAAAATTTTCTAAGAGAATATAGTTATAAAAACTATATAATTACCATCTTGAACGGGTCTATCGGCGCGTTCAATAGACAAGCCCAAGTTTAATGAACCGGTCTCGTCTTCCGATGCAGATACAACGATATCGTCTTCTGGTAGAATTCTCCATTTAATACTTCTCGATTTGATGAAGGCGTAAACTTTATTCGCGACGAGATCAAGGACCTGAATCTCATCGTCTTTGCTTCTGCCGGCCTCGAACGTAATCACATCTTCTGACGTCTGACTTGTCTTTCTGATTTCAATGTCGTCCGTGAGTTCGATCGAAGCCTTCTTCAGCAACTTGTTCATGTATGTCACCAACTTCAACATCACGCAACTGCTGATGTCGTTTTGGGAGCATTTCGAGTTGAGTTTTCGAAGAAGTTCTTCCTCGTACTTAGCTCGATCTGTTAGCGTCACAGACTGCTGCTCGACGACGCTTATCTTTTCCTTCTTCTCCAGAGGATTGGCCAAACATACACCAAGGCCGAACAACATCAATATGAAAATCGCCTTCATGATGCTTTTCTGCTAAAACATTTCACGATGTGTAATAATCAATGATCTTTGAAAGACAATCATCGAAAAATGTTTAATTAACAATACAAAGAATTAATCAAAATTATAAACTTTTTATTTTTGTTTAAAATAAAATTTAAATTTAATAAATCTAAAACAAGTAGAAAATTTAAAAAAGATTAAAATAAATTTTTAAAAATAAGATTCCACACAGTTACATTACATACAAAACAAATCACAAATCACAACAAATCTCCGATAAATGTAATACTTAACGCACGGCAAGATGCTAATCACATGTAAGGTGACAACTGTCGACGCGTATGCCTTCGAGACGCGACGTATACATTTAATAATCCGCACAAGTAACGGAAATGATAAAATGCTCTACCTGTTGACTTCGAAGCCTTGAAAACTACAGAGGCGTAAAGAAGGGACAGACGAGATTTGCGCGAGAAATCAAAGCTGTGACCCTTCTCTCGATTCGCTGATCGATCAGCTGATCGATACTCGTATCACGAAGAATCCTTTTCAACGCGCTTCTCTTCCTATTTCCGATACGTAGATGAAGGAGTAGCACGAAACTTCTGAACTCGCGTCTCGCCCCGTCGAGTTTATATACGTAGATCTCCGCCTTAGTAGACATCGAGGTGTGCACAATGTCGTCGCAAGTTGACCCACCACTTCCCGCAGGAAGTATACAGAGGCCCCCTGCAAGGCGATGACGGGGCGGATGGCGGGTGGCGATGGCTATGGACGAATGGTAGTGGTGCCCACTTTTGCCTTTAATACGGCTTTGAGACTTGAGAGCGGCCGTAACGGCTTGGGCTTGCCACGATAGACTCAGATAGTCCTTGGTGGTGGGATGAATCGCTTCATGACTACCTTACAAGCGCGTAAGAGAAGATCAAGTCGATACCGAAGCTGAAGCTTGTCGTCCTTTGCTCGCAAACTAGTTTTCCCGCGGCGTGCATATACACGACACCCGGCGACGCGCAAAGGAGAGCGTCGTCGGCGTACTTTTTTCTTAGAGGGAAGAGAACGGCGTCGTCGTCCTCCTGCGTGAGCGCAAACTGGTTCCCAGCGATGCATGGTGCACCGTGTAAACCGGCGCCGTAAACTCGCGAACGAGTAGCGGCTCATCGCTCGCGCGTCCTTGTGTGTAGGTGAAGCGGCATATACGGCGCTCATGTACGGCGCGCGATTCATAAACAGCCGCATGGAAGCATGATGCGCGAGCCCCTGTAGTTCTGATGGACCATTACCCGACCTGCCCGCCCGCGAGAACCGTGTCACGGATGTAGAGCACGCACGCCATCCATCCCCGACTCGCGAATGCGTAAGCGTCTACCTTATATGAGCGTGCGACTCGCGCGGCACGTTAATCGCAGCTCTAGCCGTGTCTTTTCACGAACCTCCTCTATGCACTCATAGACTTTTAGGGTAGAGAGACGAGACTCGACCCATTGAGCGGTGTAAAGAAAGCCGAGATACTAGGAAAGCTGGGATAAACGAGCATGGTTCGAGGAAGTTACTGGAGCAGAGTAGTCCGGCGAGGAAGCGTCCGTGCACTTTAAATTATCTCATTTAATTTAATTAATTTTCCAAAAACCGTGAAGAGCTAATGACCGAGCCGTGATGACGGTTGCATATGTCAGATTAACATACTTCGGCGACGTGGCGGTATGCAGATGCACCGGATATACGTTTGTTCCAGAATGACAAGGATTCAGGGTATTGAAGAGAAACTCCAAGACATATCGGTACATTCGCAACGCTCATGCGTGTACATGCCTATAGACAACGTTATATCTAATCACACGCGCGCGCGCACACACATACACACGTATGGTCTGACGAACAATCGGGCAACTCTCGATTAATTTTATTGCTTCCGTTGTTCCCGATATTAGATTCTTATTGAGGAGTAAGTACTATCGAATGTGTTGACTTGCCATTCATTAACTCACTCGTAAATCTGCCTACGTCATTTCGGTTGCAAAACGAAATCAAAGTGTAAACGCGTAGAAAGCAGCGATGCGTTACAACAATTCCGAGGAAAGTAAAGAGAGGCAAGGAGAGACGAGTGAGCGAAGGTATCGTCAACTGCACATTTATCCTATTGCATGTCACACGTGACGGATATACGAGCTGAATGCTATTTAGGAATCATTCAGTAATATTTTCCAATAAGCAAAGATCATTAATATTTTATTAGACTTGTAATACCTATTACACAGCTAATCTACAATAGACAAGATATATAGAGTTAAGAAATTGTTCTAGAAAGTAACTACATATATAATCTACAAACTAAACTAAGCATTGCGATGCACGTTTCACGCGACTGCCAAGAGCTTATTAAATCAAATTTCATTATCTTGACGATTAATCAAGTCGTACATGATATGGTTTAATTATTCTCCCCCCTCCTCACACACACACACACACACACATACCCATAAAAAAACAAACTGTTACATGGAAAGAAGATTTCTCACTAGACTTGTCTGGCAAAATACATTTTTCACGAGATGAGTGTGAAGATATATAATCCATGAAGAACGATATTAACACCGATGTCCACTTCGTAATGAAAAAAGTTCACATAATCTATCTAATTAATTATAAAGAAATTCGTAGACTTCCGTTTGTCTAAAATATTTTATTGCAATAAATGATCGCCGTAATTATATGACAAATAAAGTAAACAGTCCATACATATATATGTTCTACTATCAGATTTGTGTCAATATAAAAATGATCATATAAAACATTGTGTGTGCATATATATATATATATATATA